>NW_022983552.1:527284-628014 GCF_010093885.1 Aplosporella prunicola CBS 121167
ATTTTTTTGTACATATTCGCATATATTCGATCAACACCATGCCAAGCCTCGTGATAACCGTCCGACGGAGCCGGACGACTCACTCCACCGTCTTAATGAACGGCTGGGCCGTACGGACTGTGGGCTATCCGTCCCGTCTACCGTCTGGCGCCGACGGGACGGTTGAACACGCTGTGTATGTGTGCTTGAAGAAAGAGATAAAACCGACGGTCTTTTGCGAGATGCGCAATTTGTGCCCGCATTCAGGTCCTCAACCCTCAGTTTCCTTACCTGACGAACTGCTCGGCGTCTGTCTAAACGCCGCTATATAATCCCAAGGCGTTACCGATGACTTTCCAATCGATACTGGCTCGTCAGGAGGGTCCTTGGTCATGATGGTCATGATAGCGTGGTGCAGCTCCTTGTCAGAGAGTGTATAAGAAGACAGAGGTCGCTCTCTGGGAAGATAGGCGTCGAGGGCTTCCACCTCCTGCGTCTTCTTCGGGATAGCCATAACCTTGCTGGGGATGAAGTAGCAGGGTTGAGGATCCATGGTAACATCCGGTGGAAGGATTTCACATAACAAAAGGTATGGGAATTTCTGATCCTGTAGGTCTTGTGCTTTTACGGTCGAATGGCGGGGGTGCTCCCTGCTGTAGGTATGGTAGAGTAGAATGGGAAGACAATGAACCATGGCTGGATCCATGACTTCATGATCGAAGCATTGGGGAAGACGGCCGTTTTCGGAAAACTCTTTGCGGTCCTTGTCACTCCAGGTCCAGTCAAAGAAGACAAAGTTCGGGTTTCCGTCTTCGTTCAACGGGCCCAAGGGAAGAATCATGCCTTCACCCGTGGACGAACATGATTGGAGCATAGCTTGATAAAGGCGATCAGGAGCTGAGCGACCGGTATGCAGCAAACCTTCTAGTCTCTTGTCCACCTTGTTCTCTTCGGTACCCATGTTACCATGCTCGCCCTCGGCGTTACTCTTGCGGATGTCGGACGTTTCCTTGGGCAAGACAGGAAACATTTGATCAAACCGATCGAGGTCAAGAGGATTCGCATATACCGATATGATGTTCTCCCAGACGTGCTTGAACCAGTCGTCGCGCCTGAGGTCGACACGGAACTCACTGAGTTGTGCCGAGGGAACCTCGAGCTTTGTCCCCACACTCAAGGCCCATTCTTGCTGGATCTGGCTCGCGGGTATCCAATATCCGTATCCTTTTCCTCTGTTGATAACCCAAACGAAGTGGACGGTCCGATATGGGTGGGACTTGCCTTTCTTGAGTGCGTCCTTGCCCCAAACAGAGTTGTCAATGATTATGTTCGGGCCATCCTCGATGACTGAATCGTCCTCCATAATCACGCCGAACTTTTCTTCATTTGGACCAAGCAGGAGAGCATCACCGACGTATGGCAGGGCTTGTATGAAATCCCATGAGACACCTTCGACTCCAGAATCCTCGACTCCCATATCGAAATGGGCCAGTGCGCTAATGTTTGGATCATCGGCCATGGTTGTTATATTAATGTAACCGATATCATCAAGCGATGTCAGCTTTGGTTTCCAGTTGCGAACCACCACGCCGGTGAAAGGAACGACATAGTCTCTGAGTCCCAAAGCTGCATCACGGACATTCTTCATTGCGTCGCGTAGTAGCTCTTGCGGAAACGTGTACGGTTGAAATAGTGTCGGAACTGAACTCCCCCGCTGGTATTGACTTAAGGGTCCGGACATCTCGGCCACCGCAGTCTCGAACACGGTCCGCGGGAGAAGCGTAACATATCCAGGCTGAACATGGGAGACGATGACAAGGAACTCCGTACGTTGCTTTTCCTGCTCTTCCAATTCGAAACACCAATACTTGGTGGGCAGCTTGTCGCTTAAATTCTCGTCACTAAGGTGTAGTGACTTGACGGCGAATGCTAACCAACTCAAACTTCCCTCATTAGTCCTGGTCCAATCGCAGTCGTCAGAAGCCACTTCGTAGCGATCCTTCCAAGATTTGCCCGCGATGTCCAACTTTTGTCCACAGTAAAGAGCTCCGTCGACTCCGCTGGACGCCATAAAGCGTACGACTTCGGACTCTAAGAGATCCCGAAAGACACCATGCTTCGCCTTAGTGTTTAGACAGTGGGAGCGTAGAACTGTTTCTACTTCTTGCTCCACAGCGGAGAACATGATGGAGGTGCTGGTACTGGTGGTGAAGGTTGTGTTGGCCAATGAGACAGGCCGGAATAATCCTAGAGGGTGGACGGTTTCTGCAGCGAGATGACGGCGTGAAGCTTCCCGTTGACCGACCAAGGTGTACGAGCGACCTGCCCCAGAGCAGGTCACGCCGAATCCCAAAAAGCCAGAAGTAGCTCTCAAAGTCGCAAAAGTGGCAAACCAACAACAGCTCAGAAAGCAAGTTGAAAGAGTTGCAAAAAGACCAGCAGGGGAATCATAAGCCCCTCCGTCTCGCTAACCCAGACACTAACCTGTTTACGTAAGGATATCACCGGTCTTAACATCGGGTGGTGTGAAAGTGCGCATTGTCCCTGACGCTTGCACTGCATCACCGAATAGGAACAGACGCCTCTGTATGCTCTGCAGCATTAAACTACCGTGAGTTTCCCTCGCACCAGCGTGCTTGCAATTCGTACGCGTAAAGCTCACAGCAGTGGAGGCGTCCGTCGTCACTGATCGCTCACAGGCACACCGGATAGCCCACAAAGACATTTCTACCACTACCCGGTTCCACCCCCGTCCAGGCAATGTATGGCACCTACAAAAGGTCCAATTATGTCCATCTCGGCGGAAAAAACAACCACGACCAGGCTCTCCACCTACTTCCTACCCCTGTAAAACTCTTCCTGGAATACCACACCTCACTTCAAAACCCCACACCCTCAAATCAGTTTCAAGCTCTCTACAGTCCGCTTCACTGATTCCTCCAACCCCGTCCACCCCTCCCTTCCAAACTCCCTCAAAAGCTGCTCACCCTTCTCATTCGGTACCTCCACCAAACACCTCCCCAGCCCCTCAAGATCGTCCACAAACTTCTTCTCCGGGTACGCCTTACGCAGCACTTCCAAAACAGCATTCCAAGTGTACGGCTCCGAGAACGCAAATATGCGCTCAGCGTCGACATCGGCCCGCACCGCCGCCGCCAAATGCAAGACGGCCACATCCTCAACATCGACAAACCACTGCGGCCGCACCATCTTCGCAACCTCCTCCACCGAGCCGTTCACCACCATGGCCAGGAACCCAGCAGTGCTAGGCTGCCCCTGCGACGCGGGCTCCGACACCCGCCCGAACACCGTGCTGGCGAGCACGACGTTGAAGCGGAAGCGCGGCCGCATGCGCCGCACCCAGTCCCAGGCCGCGCGCTCCTGCACGACTTTGCTGGCCATGAAGACGGCCATTGTGCGCGCGGCCCGCGCCTCCTCGTCTGCGGCATTGCCCTTGCTGGCCCAGTCCTCGTCGTACGCGGCGCGCATCACGTCTTCGTTCCAGCTGGTGGTGCTCAGCTGCTTGGGCACGTCCGGCTCGGGCGTGTGCGTCGCCCATGCCGAGCCGGTCAGCACGACGCTCTGCACGACAGGGTTGCGCGAGGCGGCCTCCAGGCCTGCAAGGATCTGCGCTTCGGTCATGGGGATCAGGGCGGCCGGGTCGGTGACGGTGAAGCTGGCGGTGGTGGTGGTGAGGATCAGGGACGCGGCGCCAGTCAAGAGCGGGACGTAAGCGTCAATGTCGGCAAGGTCGGGGATCTCAACCAGCGTGAACGTCCCGCGAGGGGGGTGGTGCGAGGACTTGGAGTCGGAGGCATCGTCAGACGAGACGAGCAGTTTGGTGAAGTACTCGCGCAGCCAGACGCAGCGGCTGGCGTCTCGCACGCTTCCTTTCACATGGTATCCGGCTTTTATGAAGGTAGTTGCGATGCTGCTGCCAATGTAGCCGTTGACGCCTGTGATGGCGATGGTGGAGCCGGGACCAATGGAGATCGAAGGGGTTTGTGGGGTAGCCATGACTGAGAAGAAGCGATGGTGCTGTTAGTAGTGTGGATGAATGCTGCTCTGGTGGATAAGTGAACGAAGAAATCTGCTGGTGCGATTGCGTGCGCCCCTTTTATCTTTTATACTTGTATGCTAGCGGGCTAGCGCAGGGTTAAGTGGGAGGGTTGTCACTCGGAGAGCGAGGCGTCCAATACGGCGTTGCTGCCTGGCTGGCAGGATGCATGGGATGTGCTTCACGGCTTCGTATGTTAGGCTCACGTCAGCGGGCGTTGATGGCTTATCCGTGAGAGTGTAGCCAGGTGGGACAGCAGGCGGATACACATTTGCTTGCGATGTTGTGTCTGTTGTGTCGCGACGTGATGAAGTCCGATGCTGGTGTTGGAAGCGGGGGCGGCGGGGTTGAGTACGGTGACGTCATGCTGTACGACGTGCACGGGCAAGCAACATTGAATGGATTGAACCTCTCAAAGCACAGAATAGATGTTGAGAGTGGACGGATATATCAATTTGTCGGCGTTGCTTGGTCACTCGTGAAGGCCAACAAGCTACCTGATTCAGTTATCGGTAGCTTCGTCAGCTCCCAGATATTAGCCTTCTCAGACGAAATACTTCGAGGACATGAGAGTATTTGAAAAGATATAAAATAAACAAGTAACAAAACCCAAGGTTTTTATTAAAGGTTTGAAAATAGGGAGATGGAGGTATCCTCGGGCAAGAATGGCGTATATAACCAACCACGAGATTTCTACGCACGAAAGCCTCTATGAAGGCCGCCGGAACGCTCAGTTTCAATCAGCAAGAACAATCCTATCAACTCAGTGTAAGATGGACCAAAAGCGACAGTAGACAAAAAAAAAAAAAAAAAAAAAAAAAAAAAAAATCGACAACTTCATATTATGCTCGAGAGTTTTACTTCGCGCTACTACTACTTCCATGTCAGTCTGTTTCGCCTCGTGATGTTGCTAAACGTCACCATCATCCAGCGCTGGTGCTGGTTATTGCCGTATCATGCTGTCGCCCTACCAACTACGGGAGCCGTTATCATGCGGGCTTGATGTACTTTTCTAGTTCCTCATTTGTTGCTTTCTCCGAGAGCGTCAAAACCCGCACCACAGGTTTGCTTCCTTGATGAAATCTGCTCGATGCTTGTCGTGCTCAGTAAGTACCGGGTAAGAAGGTCTTTTGAACATTCTGCGAGACCAATTTTCAATACGGAAAAGCGGGAATACTAACACGAGAAAGACAACTCCGTCACCTCATTGAGAATAAACGATTGATAAACTGACTGACTGACTGATATCCCATACCCAACGCCATCTCTTCTAATCTACTGGTTATCATGAACCCGCACGCCCATACGGCGGTACTCCCTAAGCTGTCCACTTGAAAGAAACCCAATCAAGCCCCTAATTATACATGGTATATCCACCTCTTCTCTCTAGCACCATCTTATTCTTCCTCTACGCCGCCATGGGCGAGTCCTCCCGCTCCGACCGCGCCGGCCACTTCTCGCGGCGCTCGGCGCGCACGTACAGGTTGTTGGGACGGATGAGCTGGAACATGGGGTCGTACTGGACGGCATCGTTGCCCTCGCGCGTGAAGCGGTAGCGCCACACCAGCTTGGGCAGGAAGACCTTGATTTCTTGGAGGGCGAAGTTGAAGCCGATGCACATGCGCTGGCCCATGGCGAAGGGAATGTACGAGCCCTTGGGGCGGTTCTTGACCGCATCCGTGTCCCAGCGGTCAGGGTCGAAACGGTAGGGGTTGTCCCAGATGTCGGCGTTGTTGTGCAGCGCATGAAGAGCGGGAATTACAATGGATCCCTCGGGAATCTTGTATCCTCCAGGCAGAATGAGGTCCGTCTTGGCGGTACGGCCGGGCTGGAAGCTTGGGTTGTGGCGACGTTGCGTTTCCTTGATAAACTTGTCGAGGAAAGTGAGCTCGTTCGTCAGGTCGGCGGTAATCTGCGTGTCATCGGTGAAGCCGTGGTCGACAAGCTCCTGTAGGAGCCTGTCCTGAACCCCCTCATAGGTCACCATACTGTAGATCAACCACGACAGCAGCGAGCTCGTCGTGGTGAAACCAGCACCCGTTGCCACCAGAAGGGACGGCACCAACGTCTCCTTGGGCATCTTCTCGCCCTTGTTGTCCACGGCGCGGATGGCGTAGTCGATCATGTTGTTGGCCTTCAGCGCCGCGTCCTGCAGCTCCAGGTCCTCAACACCACCACTCTCGGCATTCCTGACCGACTCATAGATCAACTCCTCGATACGGGCCCTCATGTCGCGCAGGCGCTTCGGGTCTCCGAATGGCAGCGCAGCGTACCAATTGCCGCGCGACGTAACCTTCTTGTTCAGCGACAGCATCTCGGCGATCAGACGGATCATCTCGTGCAGCGGAGCATCGACCTCGTCGAAGTGGCTGAAGTCCATACCCAGGACAAGCTTGCCGACGGCCTGCGAGCCCAGCTTCAGCATGTACTGGTAGACGTTGAACGCCTCGTCGCGGCGGTCGAGCTCGTCGAAGACGCGGAACGCATCCTCAACCGTCTTCTGCATAGTTGGTGCATAGTGGCGAACGGCCTTCGGGCCCAGAGCGGGCGGTAGGAAGCGATGGGCGGCCTGCGGATTTCATTCTGTTAGTATACACGTTCTGAGATGCGGACGTGGTGTTGAGATGGTGGTGGTCGCGCTAGCATCCACTAGCGCGGCCGCCACCTTCCTGCAGATGATCGCGATGCGTCTTTCGAACGTCGCGATTCTTCCTGCCGCTCAACACCTCCACACATGGAGTTGACTCACCTTCCACGCAGGATGGTCCGTGTCGCCAAGGAACACACCGGCCTCCTGGTTCTTAATGCCGTACAGCGGGTGATCCTCGGTGATCTTCTTGGTGAAGAAGTCGCTCTCGGCGAAGGCAATGGCAGAGATGGCCGGGTCGTTGGTCTGGTACACGGTGCGGCCCATGTTGGTCGTCTGGAACAGCGGGCCATACGTCTCGAACATGCGCTGGTGGTTGCCCAGGTGGTCGGGGTAGACTTCGAAGAAGTTTCCTACGTAAGGAAGGCCCTTGGGTCCAGGAGCAGCGCGCACTTGTTGGCCATCGATGGTGATGCCAATGGGCTCGTTGACGGCCAGAAGGTCGGACAACTCGGTGAGTTGTGAATCGGCGACGAGGAAGTCGATGCCTGAGTTGTCAGCACCGCAATGCTTCATCATGGAGAAGGCTCGACTTACCACTGGGCTCGACAATGGCAAAGTGGGCGGCGACGAGCTGCCTGAGGGCGTCGAGGTCCTGCGAAGCATCGACTTCGACTTGGCGGGCAGAGGACACGGCCTCACCGAGGAGATAGAACTGCTTGGGTGACATGGCGGATACAAGCACTAGGGTGGATGGCGAGAGACAGCAGCGCGCGCATGGTGTATTATATTGGCCATGAGTTTGGAGAGGCCTACCGGCCGCAGAGACCAAGACGACACATCACGATTGCTCCTCGGCATAGGGTCCCTTGTCAAAGCGGAGGCGATAGATTAGTCTGGTTTGACCACGACTCGCCAATTCTTGGAAATGGCAGCCGTCTCCCTCGCTCCCGCGCTCCCGCAGAGCCTCGAATCCTCCCTTCTCCAGCCCTTCCACTCCTGACGACGCGCCGCCACCGACGGCACCGACGCCCCACCGGTGCGCAGATCAACCTCGGCATATCGTAGATCGGGGACGTTGACTAAACCGGAGCCACCGCCGGACCTGTGCGGAAACCCGTTTCATTATCCACCCCTAGGCCGGCGCATTGCGTGCCCCCGACGCCACATCTCGAACGGCCTCGTTGAGAAGTTTCTGCTCGGTCCTCGGCCGCCTCCTAACTCGGCCGCCTTTATTCGTCCACGCCGATTGCTTGGGCCGACATGCCGCCTGTACCGGCCGTTGCTCGCTGTAATCCCCGGCGTCGCAATTGGCCATCCGTATAATATGACCGCAATCATGGGCTCTCTGGGCATTGCTCCACCGTCGACGTGTCGCTGCTCTAAATTTTGAGGCCTACTCCTTGCTTGACCCTCCTTTTCTTCGTGGCTTATTTTTATTCCCTTTTCCTCTGTTTTCCCCGAGTAAATCAACGTCACACTTTATCATTCACAACATGGAGTCAGTACCCGAGACGAAGGAGCTCAAGGCTCAATGGAACACCGAGAAGGAGCTCCAGCAGTTCACTGCCAGCGATGTCGCCGCGCACAAGAGCAGGAATGACATGTGGATCGTCATCCACGGCAAAGGTGCGCTGCCTCGTCGACACTAGTCAAAGACATTTGCTCACGCTCCACCAGTATTCGACGTCACCAAGTACCTGGATGACCACCCGGGTGGTGTAGATACGATTGCTGAAGTGGCTGGAGGAGACGCAACCGCAGCCTTTGAGGGTAAGCATATTCATACCTATCGGAGTACGAACTGCTAAATTGACAATTTTACAGACGTTGGACACTCTGAAGATGCCACGGAAATTATGCAACCGTTCTTGATCGGCACCATGAAGGACGCCCAAGCCTACGTTCGCCCGCAAGCTGTTCGCCTCGTCAAGAAGGAGCCCCAGGCCGCGCCCGTTGTTCCCGAATCGCACGCTGTGCGGAACACCGCCCTTGGCGTTGTTGCCCTTGGCGCTGCCGGATCCGTTGTTCTTTCCCGGACTGGCGCCGCCGTCCCTCTGCAGGACGCTCTCTCTAGCTTACCTAGTCTCTCTCCCACCTGGCTCCCTAAGATCAGTCTTCCCAAGGGTGGTTTTGCCAACGGCTTCATCGTTGCGAGCGCCGTCTCGCTCGCTGTCGGCAGCATCGTGGCGCACAAGCTCAACCAGATGACGGAAATTGAGCATGGCTTCACGAAATACCCGCCGCACATCAAGTCGAAGCGGATATCCGTCGCGCCGCGGCCGGTTGCTGGCTTCCTTGCGCCCAAGGAGTACAAGAAGCTTAAGTTGGTGCGCAAGGACACCCTGGCGCCCAACGTGTACCGTTTCGTTTTCGAGCTGCCGACGCCTCAAACCGTCCTTGGCCTGCCCATTGGCCAGCATGTGGCCATCAAGGCGCAAGTTGGTGAGACGGCCGTCACCCGTTCCTACACCCCCACCTCCAACAACAAGGACCTCGGCCGCCTGGAGCTCGTGATACGCTGCTACCCGGACGGCCTTCTGACCGGCAAGTACCTCGCGCACCTGAACGTCGGCGATGAGGTTGAGTTCCGCGGCCCCAAGGGCGCCATGCGCTACCGCAAGGGCTGGGCGAAGCGCATTGGCATGATTGCAGGCGGAACGGGTATCACGCCCATGTACCAGGTGATCCGGGCCATCTGCGAGGACGAGCGTGACACGACGGAGATTCGGCTGATCTACGCAAACCGTAGCGAGGGCGACATCCTGTTGCGCAAGGAGCTGGAGACATTTGCGCGCCGCTACCCCAAGAACTTCCGCATGTGGTATATGCTGGACCAGGCGCCGGAGGGCTGGGAGTACGGCACCGGCTACGTCACGGCGGAGGTTATGCGCGAGCATTTGCACCCCGCTGGCGAGGACTCCAAGGTCATGCTTTGCGGACCGCCGGGTATGGTCAACGCGGCCAAGGGCGCGTTGGTGGGTATGGGCTTCCAGGCGCCGGGCGCGGTGGCAAAGATTACGGACCAGATTTTCTGCTTCTAATCGGGGTGTGAGTTTGTGGGTGTGTAATTTCTGCCGTGGATGCGGTGATACCGTTTGGATTTAACGGGTTGGGGTTTATGGGTTGTTGCCTGGGTGTGTTTGGCTACTACTATATCTAGGGCGCGGGATTAGACTTGGGTGGGCATGACTGCTGCATTTTTTGCGGATATCTACTATATATCGTTTGATTCAATTGTACATTTTAAATTGTTCAGAGAGGTTCGAAGTGCTTGTGATAGGAAACAATGATGGTGGACGTCAAGCTTCCAATGCCTGTTTCGCAGACACTGCAACATCCCAAACAAACACCAGAACTATAATGCGAACTCTACCATCTGCACGCAAACTACCACATCTACACAATCCATCTCCATCTACAGACACAACAAAATACCGACATCACTCTAACGGCGCACCGCCGCCAGCCTACCCGGACAGCCACAGCGCCACAACCCGCGACTCATGACCGCGCCACACGTGCATGTGCGTCATCTTGCATCTCGCATCTCGCCCCGTCACTCGCTGTGCGGCTCTGCGCCGCCACTTGACGCCCAACAAATCCAGGGCCACGCAAATGCAGCGTCACAGTCGGACATCAACTTGACGTTGGCTGATCGAGGATCGTGAAAGTCATCGAAGTGATGGCGAGGTTACGTTGCGAGCATGTCATAAACGGTGGGTTGGGGTACCTGACTAGCTGGGGAGGAGCGCGGGCGGCGGGCTCTATTTCGAAGATCAAGCAACAAGCGCGACAGGGCTAAGGGGTGATGCGCTGGCCGCCCGCCGGGCCACCAGGGCCGCCTGCTGAGGTACGTGTTACAACAAGTAGGTGTCTCGGCACCGAGGCGTTTGGCGGCTCGTAGTTGCGGGAGACGCTGATGATGAGAAAACACCAGGATACACCGGCAGGAGGCTCAGACACGGAGTTCGACGACGTGGCCAGCCACTCAGCCTAGCCAGCCTGTTCGTAGGGCTCAGATTCCCATTCGAAACCAGAGGCACGAGCCGCATTGGAGAGGCGGCGGCGCATCCTCGGCAGGGGGGGCCGTTCGACAAGCCTGTACGAAATACAGGCCCTCCCCGCACATCTTTCGCGTCGCTTCTTACCTCCTCCCACACTCTTGTATCGGCACCCACGCCCACGGCGCCGGATTACTGAACCCCCGCCGGGGGGCCGAGATTGGGGGGCAAGGGACGCGCGCTCGGCCCGAAATACTAGGCTGGCTTCTGGAATTTGCGCGGATGCGTTGGGAACGCGATCTACGCGCAGGCGGCTTTGCTGCGGGCAGGGCTCGGTCGTCCGACACGCGATTGCGAAGCCAAAGCTCGGGGCATGCGCGGTCATGTCATTGCCGGTAACCTCTACGGATAGGTAGCATGGAAAGGTCTGGCTCGCACGCTGACGCTGCGGCATTCGTGCGGCGCGTAAGAGCCGTCTGGCGTCATGCGTGCCCGGACGGCGGTGCTGGTGGCGGTACGTACTCTGGTTTCTAGCGGTGCGGTACGGTGCAAGCGTGGGTGTGGGCTTGGGGGGAAATCACGCGGTTGTGCGGAGGAGGCGGATATAAGGTGAGTATATAACTGGCTGGTGGCCTGGCTTTGTGAGGTTGTAGGTATTCTGTTTCAGCCCTTTTCTCTGTTGTCTGTCTGTCTATATACCCCAATCTGTGTTTTCTCTCTCTCCCCCTCTCCTTTGGAATCTCGTCCTCAGATCAGTGTCATTATGCGCGCACCTTGGACTCCCCCGCAGGCGTACGAGAGCCGGCCCATTGCCATTCTGGGCGCTGGTGTGTTGGGTCGTCGCATTGGTAGGTAGGCCGCAGTTACTTCTTCGTGATCTTGCGCTGACAATAAACAGCAACTTGCTGGGTCTCCGCCGGATGGACCGTCAAGATGAGAGACCCTAGCGTCGAGCAGGGCGAAGCCGCCGTCAAGTTCGTTGAGGAGAATGCGCCATCATATGCTGAGAAGACTGGCCGCGCGCTGGGCAAAGCGGAGGCATACGAGAAGCTGGAAGACGCTCTGGAGGACGCATGGCTGGTCATCGAGGCCGTCCCGGAGAAGCTCCCCATCAAGATCGACACGTTTGCCGAGCTGGAGCGCCTTGCGCCCAACGATGCCATCCTGGCCAGCAACTCTTCCTCGTACAAGTCGTCGGAAATGCTCGACAAGGTCTCTGATGACACCAAGGCCCGCATCCTGAACACGCACTACTACATGCCGCCGACGGCGATGGCGGTCGAGCTGATGACGGACGGATACACTGCGGAAGAGATCTTCCCTTTCCTGACGGAGAGGCACAGCGAGGCTGGACTGGTGCCCTTCACCGTGGCCAAGGAGTCGACGGGCTTCATCTTCAACAGGCTGTGGGCTGCCATCAAGCGCGAGATCATGACCATCATGGACGACGGCGTTGCCACGCCCGAGACTATCGACGCCATGTGGGCGACCATGTTCGGCACGGAGAAGCCGCCGCCGTGCAGACTCATGGACAGTAAGTTGGCACTCATAGGGACGCGACAAAATCTGGCAGATACTAACAACGGATGTAGGTGTCGGTCTTGACACTGTCGCTTTCATCGAAGAGCACTACATCAAGGAGCGCGGCCTCTCGGGCGAAAAGACGGTCGACTTCCTCCGCAAGAACTACATCGACCAGGGCCGCCTGGGCAGCAAGTGCGCCAAGGGCGGCCTGCACCCGCCGGCGCCACCGGCGGCGACGACCAGCTCTGCCGCGGCGAAGCAAACCAGCGGCCCCCGCATCCTCGCGCTCGACATCGGCCTCTCCAGCGTGACGCACCCGGTCAAGAGCGCGGGCTCGGTGCTCGAGCTGAGCGCCGACGGCAAGATCACGCGCGTGCTCGCCGAGCGCCAGTCGCTGCCCGACGGCATCGACATCAGCCCGGAGGGCGACCGCATCTTCTGGACGTGCATGGGCGACCCGGGCGTCAACGACGGGGCCGTCTACTCGGCGAAGCCCGACGGCAGCGACGTCAAGGAGATTGTGCCGCGCGGCGCGGTCAACACGCCCAAGCAGCTGGTGGTGGACCCCGTGAACCGCAAGCTGTACTTCTGCGACCGCGAGGGCATGCGCGTCTTCCGCTGCGGGTTTGACGGATCGGAGCTGGAGAACATAGTCAAGAACGGCGACTGGGAGAAGGACGACGAGGATGTCTTCAAGTGGTGCGTCGGCATCTCGGTCGCGCCGCAGATGGGCAAGTTCTTTTGGACGCAAAAGGGCCCGTCCAAGGGCAACAAGGGCCGCATTTTCTCGGCCGGCATCGCCATGCCGGCGGGCCAGACGGCAGAGACCAGATCCG
This sequence comes from Aplosporella prunicola CBS 121167, assembly GCF_010093885.1. NCBI lineage: Eukaryota > Fungi > Ascomycota > Dothideomycetes > Botryosphaeriales > Aplosporellaceae > Aplosporella > Aplosporella prunicola. The sequence continues at coordinate 540,272 of NW_022983552.1, forward strand.
ACATCGAGGTCGTTGTCGACGCGCTGCCCGAGCCCATCGACCTCGAGCTCGACGAGAAGTCCTTGACGCTGTACTGGACGGACCGCGGCGAGCTGCCCAGCGGCAACACGCTGAACAAGGTCGCGCTGACGGCGGAGGGCAAGGCGGCGGGCAAGCACGCCATCCTGGCCAAGAACTTCAACGAGGCGATTGGCTTGAAGATTGACCATGCGAATGGCCATATCTACGTCGCGGATTTGGGTGGCAGTGTCTATCGCTGCAAGATGGATGGGTCGGAGAAGACGCGGCTGTTCTTGGATGACGAGCGCGCGATTACGGGCGTGGCGCTGTTGTTCTAGCTTGGTAAGTAGTAGTAGTTGGATGAGTGTATACTGTATTGATAGATAGATGTAATGGACATATGAACTTGAGTCAGGTACGCACGCACTACCTACCTATTCTTCTGCAGTGCTCCGCCGTCCGCCCTCAATCTCATTCATCGTGCCATGGCCTGACCTGACGCCCCCGGACGCTCGGGCTACATAGCTACGGCACGGCGATCGGCGGGAGCGGATCGCGCGTTAATCTTGCGTCCTTCCCGCGTCGAGATCTCGGGTCCCCACTCCCCTCCCGGAAAGCTTAACGCTCGCGTATCGAACATGCATCATGTCACCTCCACCTTATATATATGTAGCACCGTACCTACTACAGGTACCCACTCCTCCCCCACCACCACCAAAACCCAACAATGGCGCACGACACCCCCGCCCCCCCACCACCACCACCAACACCCATCCTCATCATTGGCGCCGGCCCCGTCGGCCTCTTCCTCGCCCTCCTCCTCGCGCAGGCCAACCTTCCCGTCCTCCTCCTCGAAGCATCCACATCCCCCGACCCCGCCCCCAAAGCGATGACGCACCTGCCGAGCATCCTGCCGGACTTCCGCGCCGCGGGCGTGTACGACGCCCTCGTTGCTGCGGCGCGAGGGCTTGTGGATCAGGGGATTTGCTTTCGCGATGCGCAGACGGGGGTGGTGCTGGCAGAGATGCCGAGGCCGGGTAAAGGCGTTGGTGAGGGCCCCCTCACGGTCCCCCAGCCCACCTTCTGCAATATCCTGCGCCAGAAACTGCAGGAGTTTCCACACGTCACCCTCCGCGCCGGCGTCGCGGTCAAGAGCCTCACGCAGCAGCGCAACGGCGTCGAGGTCCTCGCTGAGGCCTTCTCCTCTTCCCCCTCTTCCTCAGACACCCTCACCTTCACAGCCCGCTACGTCGTCGCCGCCGACGGCGCGCACAGCGCTGTCCGCACTGCCGCGGGCATACCCTTCGAGGGCGCGACGCTCCCGCGCAGACTTGTCGCGTGCGATGTCAGGTACGACTTTACGGGCCGCGCGGGCTGGGTCGGAGGGAATTTTCTGGCGGGGAGGGAGTGGGCGGGCTTGGTGGGCCCGATTTTAGCTCCTGAGGCGGGGGCTGAGGGCGAGGGCGAGGATGAGGGCGATGGTGTGGGCGAGGGAATAGGAGAGGGTGTGGGGAACGGGAAGGGGAAGAAGACTGTTGGGTTGTGGAGGGTGTCGTTCAGCGTCCCAGAAGAAGAATGGCTCGATACACCCGCCGCGCTGGACGCGCTCGTGCGCCAGCGCCTGGGAAAGATGCTCCCCGAAGGCGGCCCCGATCCCCTCGACGCCTGCACCATCGAGCGCGTGGCGCCGTACCGCGCGCAGCAGCTGTGCGCCGCCACGTTCAGGAAGGCCAATGTGCTGCTTGTGGGGGACGCCGCGCACTGTACGTCCGCTCCCTTTCCCCCATTCCCTCCCCTCCAACTCACCCCCCACACCCCCCATCTCAGCCAGCTCAGCTCGCCTCGCTAACGCACAAGCAGTGACAAACCCCTACGCCGGCCTCGGCCTCAACACCGGCCTGCTCGACGCTTCGTCCCTCGCCACCGTCCTCTCCGCGCACCTGCTCCGCGGCGCCCCACCCCAGCTGCTCGATGCCTGGGCCCGGGCCCGCAGAGATACGTTTGTGAATGCTGTGGACCCGGTTTCTCGCGCTGCGTTTTGGAGCTTGCTCGATCCGGATGTGGCGACGCTGCGAGAACGGCATCCGGTGCTGAGGGCTGTGGGTGGTGGGGCGGGTGGTGGTGTGGGGGGGAGGGATGGTGCGGTGAAGGGGAAGCCAGCGAAAGGACCGATGGCGCTGAGGACGGATGTAAGGGCGCTGGAGGGGTGGGTTGACTAACTCTGTCCTTGAATCTGTGGGGGCGTTCTTTTGGGCGGGGTGGTTGTGCATGGGTGGTTGTAAATGGGTGGTTGTAAATCATAATAGTAATAGTTGAAGTCCTGTGTCTTGCGGGGGCGAAGATTGCTTCGCTGTTAATGCGTGCATTCTTGGGCGTGGAGAGTGTGGAGTGTGGTTGTGCTGCTGTCCTTATGAGTGAGATAGGTAGCTATTAATTTACTACCTACAAACGTAAGCAAGCGCTCGCATCTCTGTATAGGTGCGCGTGGGCGCGCCTATGGTATCCTGGTATCGTGGCATCGGCATTTGAAGCGCCTTGGCGTGCTTTGGGTTACGCGGAAGGGAATCTGCGCGCTGAGGATTCGAATGGTTGGGATACGTGTCTCTGACCGTAGTGTGGAGCTTAGAATGGAAGGTGTAATGGTTCTGTGTCTTGCGGTTCAGTGTTGTTGAAATTGCTGGGGGGTGTAAGGGATCTGGCGCGGCCCATGGGTTCGTGTGCACTGTATTGGGATGTAGAACGATCTCGGTCTGCTTTCAATGTAAGTGACGCCCTGTGCGGACCGGTGAATGCAGAAGTTCGAGCTTGGTGTGCCTTGATGGCATCTAATGAATCAGTGTCTGAACTCGTCAGCTGCAAGCACTGGTGCATTATCGCAAACTGGTATGTATGTATGCAGTAGATCTATCTGCGTCCTTTGAATTGGCATTGTATACTACTTCACAAGCATCTCACACATCCAAGCGCACACAAGCAAAAACCAACAGCAAAAAAATCCCCCAAAAAGGATCCACCGCCTCCAGGGACCGCAGGCCCCAATTATCGAACCCGCCTGAGCCGTACTACGCGCTCACTCGGATACCAATTGAGCGGTAATATGTACGCAATCAGGCGGGTCCAGGTTATAATATATATGCCCTCATGCCTTTTACGCAAAGCCCCTGGAGGCGGTGGGGGTCGAACTGGTTGTGTTACCACTTGTAGTATGAGGCTGTTAAACCACTACACCAGCCCGCCCGGGTAAGGGATGGATCTAGCTGGCTTGCTTATAGGCCTGTGTGAAAGGCGGGGTCACGTCATTCGAGGGCCGCGCTTTGTTCGTGTTAAACATGTTGCTGGATCCGGTTAGCGCGGCTGGCTGGGTGACACTGACAACGTCTTTGTTTCTTGCCTGTACGTACGCAGCTCAAGACAAGCAGCTCTCTCGCTGCTTTCTTCGCTCTCGACTCACCCGACCACACCATAGACACCACCACCACCACCACCATGACGACCATGTTCCTCTCCCCCGGCATCAAAGCCCACGCCGCCAACACCTTCCTCGCGTACCTCAGCGCCGAGGCCCGGGATCGCGGCATCTGGGACGGCGAGGGCGGGGCCCTCCTCCCGCGCGCCCAGTTTTCTGCCGTCTGGGCCGAAGTCGTAAGTCCTCAGCCAGCGTCTTTCTCGCCTTGTTGACTGTTGAGTCGAGCGAACGTGGCCGGTCGTTGACAAGAAAGTGCAGGAGCGCAAGATCGAGGACGTCGGTGTCGAGAGGGCGGCTAGCCATACGTGTCGCTGGGCCCCCGAAGGAGAGAAGTTGGTATGTTGCTGCGCCTGAGTTGGGCGTGCTGATGGGGGGTTTCGCTGACGGGTTTGCTGTAGGGGCTTGTTTGGAGGGAGTTTCGTCCTTGACGGGCAACGAAGTCGGCGATGGGGCCTTGTAGCCGTTTTATGGCTTCAAGCGGATTGAACTCACTGATCTTAGCCTGGTCGGCCGCTTGGTCTGGGCTGTTGACTTAGCGCTGTACATTCGTATGAGCTCGGAGTACTAGTTTTTGTGGTTGGCTCATGAAGGGAGACGGTAATGGCGTCACGAGTTCTATGACTGGGAGGCTGAGTGCCTGTGATGGGGGGGGAGGGGGGGGTCGGCATAACGAGCGGCTGCTTGGTAAGGTATACCTTCTAGCTGGTCGATTATTTCACACGCTTTTACAACAACCATAGGCTGGATTGAACGTGACCAACCTCCAGGAGTGACAGCCCGCTGTGTTTGATGGTCGGGTCGCAGGATACGGTCCAGAGCTACTGCTCATATGACTACTGAGTAAGTTGGCCCTCTGTCCGCTTACTTGTTCATAGCCTTCGATCAGCGATCTGCGCCTCCTCCACCAGAGCAAACATTCTTCACCACTATGCCAAGAAGTCACGATACGCACTAAAATTGCAGTCCTAGCCGGACCACGCGTCCCAGACTGATCACCAGACTTACCAATCTTCAACCTCAGGCTCACCGGCCTGCCGAGGCTCATGTCCCAGACAGCCCTACCATGTAATCCAGACCAGGGCCACTTATTTGGAGGGATCGACGAACCGCTAAGGCTTTTGATACTGGACTACGGCCCGAGCCATGTCACGCCCTGTTGACGATCAGGCCTCGTTGGCATTGATGCCTACTATTGAATCTCAGCCCCAAGATCACCTCAGTGTTTGTCCAGAAACTGTGCATACATTCAGGCTTAGACCTTGCCACAATAAGCTTGTCTAGAAGTATATAAACGCCCTTACATTGTCCCCAAAGACTGTCTACCACCACACACCGAACTCACAAACACACACTAACTGCACGGCCAACTCCACAAAACCAACAGTCAACACCACAAGCTCAATATCGCGAACATGCCTAGATACACCTTCAATGGCACCCCCGAGCAACGGGAAGCTGAGCAACTGGAAGAGCAACTGGAAGCCGAGTACAGGAGACAGTACATCACCGATTGCATGACCCACCTCAGCAATGAGGCCAACGATCTGGGACTTCGGCGCGGCCACGGTCTACTGCCCGAACATGCTTTCAGAAAAGTGTGGGAAGAAGTTGTTAGTTTCACATCCTGAACGTCAACGACATACAGCGGCAGGATATTAACCAAGCCAGATCGACACCATCAACAACGCGCACTGGTATTGGATCGAAAACGAGCTGATCATCCCACAATAGGTTATCATTGGAGACGACCTCGTATGCGCAGCTGTTTTAGAAGGAGGAATGTGCCGGAACTGGCTAACATGCTTACAGTCTATTCGTTGGGAGTTTCTTGAAGAAGAAGAATGATATGACTGAGGAACTGGCCGCTTATGCGCGCAAATTGCTGGCTGCGGAGTCTGGATTGGAATTTTGGTGCTGCGGGCGCAGTATTTGGGGTGAATCACAGGCACAAATTGGATTGGACATGGTAAATCGTGGGTGCCGAGGATCGCGGTACGGCTTACGAACGACCTACGACTTACGACTTTCTTGGATTTGGTTCTTACACTGCCTCACCATCCAGGTACTGCTGGTTGGTTGGATCACGGACTGGCAAGCAACGTAAGCGTGCTTGCACTGTTGTTATCGAAAGTTTGCATTGCGTCCTGCAGGCAGAGCTCACTTGCCTGCTTAGCGCTTGCCCCTTGTAGTTAGTCTTGCTTAGTCTGTTGCTGCTGCTACATCTGTGGCCAGCAGCGCTCGTTGCTCGATCAACAATTACTCTCCTTTGTCTCGTTGTTCAACACATTGTGCAAACTTGCTAAGCTGTAACTGACCAGCTCTTTGTTAAGTAATGCTGCCGCGCCAGCTGAATCTTTGTTTGTGTTTGCCCCAGCTGCAGGAACCTAAAGCTTTGTTTGGAAAAAATGTTATAACATATCGCTTAAAAGCCCTCCTCTTCACATAGTTACGAAAGAGTGTGTTAAGGACGTTGCATATATATACTTTGTACCGCAGTATTGCCCATCATTCCTTTGCAACTCTCCGCACACGACCATCGCGTCTTCTACTTCATTTCGTTAAACTTCTACCAGTCATTCGATCCACGCTATATCACCTTGAGGCTAAGCGCCTCACTCTACCAACGAAACATGTTGCCGACATCTCTCACAAGCAGATATAGGCAGTACAAAGACGACACCAATGCTGTAGCTTCTTGGCTTACGACCACTGCTCAAGAACGCGGTTATTCCAAGAATTTTTCCGAGAAAGATACCGGAAAAGACACTGCCCTACCACCAACCTCAGGAAAGTTGAAAGGAAAGGCACGGAAGGAGGCACGAGCGGCTGCAGGACAGCCGCCAAAAGGTTCGGCAACATCTGGAAGCCCGTACATTGTCACTACCAAAGATTTCGCTAACCTGGCAAAGTACGTTGTTGGTGCCAGCAATGTTCAGGTGCCTCGACGCATTTCCAATGCGCTTGATCGGGCGATCACCGTTCGGAAAAGCTACAGCGCCCAGATGTCTTCAATTTCTTCTTCTATGGACATCAAGGATTCTGAATCTAATCAAAAGCACAACTTTTTCATCAGTGTCCTGGAGAATGTCTGAGAGATCCTACGTCCGCGGATGCATACTGGTAAAATGAGTAAGCGGCCTTCCAATCTGGAGGCAGAGGTAGTTTCTGATGGCGAGTTCGTCAATTCTTTCTCAGAGTTGCATGTTGATGATCCATCCGAGGAACTACAACTTCCTGATACTCCTCTCCCGACAACGGCAACGGCAACGGCGAAGCCCGACCACAAGGACCACAAAGCCGAGTTACAGCAGGATCATGACGATGGCGTCCTAGCTTTCCTCATGCTCCTCAAAGACTATCGAGAGCTCCGTTCCGTCATCTTCGAGATGTGGAGAGGGTACCGCGACCACAAGAGAGATTTGATTAGTGTGTCCATCACGACAAACACTGCGATCGATTTCGCACGGTGCTTGGAAGAGGATGTACAGGAAATGATTGAGAAGGCTGGAAGTATTGATGCATTGCTTGAAATTGTGTACAAGTCTCAATGCCAGGGTATTGGAGAAGATCCGCTCGACGAAGAGATGAACTCCGATAAATACCAAGCAGCGGACAATATATTCTGGACGGCTCACAGCTTGGTAAAGGACTTTCATGGCTCTTATGAGCATTCCAGCGATCAGAGCACGGAAAGCACAAAGCGTCCTTATGAAAATCTCAACGATGCGAGAACAGTGATGTGGGATCAGCTGCGGAATGCCCTGAACCAGATTACTCTCTTCTTCGAGGTCACGAAGAAATCCGCCGCACCCACCGAGGATAACCTCATGCAAAATCTACGCGAAGTATATAACACGGGCAAGGTGCATCTTACGGCAGCCTTTGCGGCCCATATATTCCTCTGTATCTCTCAAATTCTGGGGGAAGACGCGAAAAGAGGGTTCTCGGAATTGCAAAAGATAGCGCAACAGACTGAAGCTTCACTCAACCAGGCCTTAAAGTTCAAAGAGACTTCCAGCATAGCGGCATGTACCTGTCACTTTCCTGACCTTCAGGCCATCATCGATCAATGGGTAAATGCGGATCCCATCTACGCTAACCACGAAGGCAAGGCTGGCGAACCGTTCTTGCTGATGAAGATGCATCCTTTGTTGTGTGGTCTTTGGGCTTACCATTTGAGGATTCTGTTTCACAACCAAAGCCTGATGTACGCAAATCAGTCATCTATCATCATGGACGCTGCCCACTTGTACAATGCTGTGCAACAAGAGAAGCTCCTAAGCAGCCGCTGGAAGGACATGGAGACCATCTACCGCATTCACACCCAGAAGTCGGTCTTAAGTGGTAACGTCCCGAAGGATTTCGAACAATACCTTCGCCGCTTTAGATTACACCTAGGTTACTCCGCGACTTTCTATGCGAAAAATAAACGCCAGTATACCTAAGACCAAGACCCTGACGACTGCCATCGCAGTTCTAGTCGTAGTAAGAAAAGCCTTAAAGATCGGGCGCTAGTATCTCATTAGTTTAAGAAAAGACACTATAGTAATAGATACAAGACCTTCTCGTATACGGACGTGTTAAAGTTTATAGCCGAGAGCGGGTAGAACTACTGACATTACTAGGAAGCCGACTACCTTAGCTATAGAGCCAGACACGATACGTCGAGTAAGCCCTAAAACACGGAGGTATAACTACCGACTACTCCCCTCCTTCTTTTCAGCTTATATAGAGCTCTATAAACCGAGTAGTTTACGCTAATATTCGAATATCTAACGATAATACGCTTATACTAGATAGTTCTACGCCGGGTAAAGACCGAAGTTAACTAAGAGCTACTAGATCTTTTTAGCTAGGTTAAATACTATCTAGGCGTAGTTCCGGAGAACTAGTATATCGTTAGCTAGGTCTTTAACGCCGGTCTTAGTAATAGGAAGTACCGCTCGAAAAAGAACTATAAGATAAACGTCTATAAGAACGACGTATTTAAGAGGGCGGCGAAGATAGTTAATACTATTATTAATAGGGCGCTTAGAGGACTAGTAACTAATACCTTAGAGACGGAGTATAACTTAAAGCTTCCGGATAACGGCGAGAGTAAGGACGAAGTTAAGGACGAGAGTAAGAAGGAAGCTAAGGATAAAGGCTAGAACGAAGCTACGGACGAAGACAATAACGATAGTACTACTAAGTAGGCTCGATTACCTATACGAAGTTAGTTCTTTCTTAGTAAATAATAATAAAGACTAAAATTTAATATAGGAGTATAAATTAGTAGCGACTATAAATATATTATAATAAATAAAAACTTAGAACTACTTAAAGAATTACTAGCGGGGTCTACCGCTTATATATTATTAATAACTAATCTAACCTCTAAGAGGTAGTATATAATCCCTCGAAGCTTACTAAACTAAAAGAGTTATAATATACTTTCTCGAGGTAGAAGGGAATGTAATAACTAGCGCTCCTAGGGACCTAAATCCGGCGCTAAACGAACCGGTATAGCTAGCTTATCTACCTTCCTAACTTATACTAGGCCCTAGGCCTTAGTTATTATATTATAACCGGAAAATATACTAGTCTTTCCTCCGACCTAGCGGGAAAATTTTTTAGCGTTCCTTACTAAGAAAAACCTCTCCTCTAGAAACTACCCGGAACTATAACCTCGAGACTAAAGAAGTACCTAGCTAATCTCGAGATAGAAACCCGCCCCTCTAATATCTAGGAGGATTCCTCTACGCCCCCCTTAACCCGCCTAAGAATTATCCTATCCTTTCTAATCCTAACGCCTCTCTAATAGGTAGCTAAGTATAGAGGTAATAGGTAGTAGCCTGTAACACGTTATTATAGGCTGTTAGGGTACGGCTTCGACGCGATAAAAATTTTTTATCGACGCGCCGACTACGACTATAACCGCGCTACCTACTATCTCCGCTTAGGTAATACGACTATCTATCTAGGGAGGCCTATTAAGAGAAATAGGAGATAAAAACTAACCGACGTATAACTATCTAGCTCGTAGCTAGGCCCGACGCTAGCCTATCTAGCTAGCCGATATAAACGCGCCCTAGGTATACGATAGGATACCCTTAGGCTTATACTAGCTCTAAGGTCGCTAAGAATACGGCTAATTAATTAATTAATTAATTAATTAATTAATTAATTCGTTTAACGTCTATATATAGTCTAAGACTATAACGGACGATTCTATCTAAAGAACTAACTAGGGAGTATAGAGTTAAGATAAAAGTAAGGTTATATAAGGAATAGTTAAATCTAAGCCGGTGTATAATACGAAGGAAAGAAATAGGTATTGAGAAGTAGTATTAGGTAAAGGAGTAGGTGTCTTTTATAGAGTAAAAACCCTAGGGGAAAACCTCTATAAAAGATAGGGAAAAGTGGTAGAGGCTAGGGGAGGAGTAAAGAGAGAGAGAGCCTAGGGATAGGCTCGAAGAGGCTCGACTCGGAGAGAGAGCCCGGTAATAAAGAGTCTATTTTTAATAGCTCTATTTACCTCTGATGCGGTAGAAAAGGCTAGGTAGATTAAGCTAGAAAGCTTCTTTACCCGGGTTTCTTCGGGGGTAAGCTAGTAGGGAGTTCCTGCTAGCTCTAGACCTTAATTAAAGGTAGTAATTTCTTCTCTAAGGGAGGAGAGCGCCTCTAGAGAGGCGTAATCCCTAGTAGGGAGACTATAAGTAGCTACTTTAAACTAGGTCCGTAGTTTTTTAGCGGATTTAAAAGGGATAATATTATCCTAGAGAGTATTATAGACCTCAAGGGGAATCAACCCGCAGGGTCAGGAAGACCTTATAGGAAAAAGGCCTATACGGGCCTAGAGACTATAGGGGCTTAGTAACTACAAGGGCCCGCGTCCCGTAAGATACTAGTAGATACGTACTAGGTAAAGACCGCAAGGAAACTAAGGCCGCAACCCTAAGAAGCCTATAAGGGATTATCGTCTATAAGGATAAAAGCAGCAAGCCGATAACAAAGCTACAGAGCGATTAAGGGTAAGGAACTTATCGCGTCCGCTCTATAATAAAAAGGAAGGTTATTAGGTCGTAGAAAGTTAGCCGTTAGAAAAGTAGCACGAAAAGTTATATAACTTAGGACGATCCCTACGCACGGGCTAATAGATTAGAACTAATCCATATACCTAATCTAATATCATGATCTAAAGACATAATCTAAGATTATTAGCATCTCCTATATATATTTAGACTACGCTCTCTAGTAGTAGATAGGACCTTCGTAGTCAACTTAAAGTATCAATCTCTACTAAAGGTTAATAGTAACACGCCTACCCCGATATTTACGTAACTTATCTCTTAACTTCCTATACTTCTTATCCTTTAAGGTAAACCCTTTAAACCTACTTACCCGTTAGGCTATTCCGACGCCTAAGCTGAAGAGGCCTCGTTATAGAGAGGCTTATTTTCTAGTAGGTAGCTATTAGAAAATAGGGCGGTAGTTATAAGGACTAGGTTTCCCTTTAGGGAAATAGTACTTGCGGCGAGGATAGGTTCTTTCTCTTTTTAAGTAAAGCGAGAGTTAAATGTATCTCTAAACTCTCTATTTAAGAAGGATTACAGAAGGGTAGGGGCTTAGAGAACTAGTTACCGGCTAGGAGAGAGTAGGGTTCTAGCTTTTTAAGAAGCTAGAATTAAGGTAACTTTACTAGAAACTTTTCTAGCTGTTTAGGAGAGGTTTTAGGCTATAGCTATAGTATAGGTTTAGGGGCGAGTTTTAGTAGTTTTTAGACTACTAGTTAGTTTCTTTATTATAGTAGGGGGTTGGCTAGGCCCTCTCTATATTAGGGGAAGGTAGTTTTCTTTAGTAAAGTTCCGGAAGATTTCTAGAAGGTCTAGAAGTCTATTTTCCTAGGGGCGGGAGTTAGATAGGTCTACTACTTTCTATAGGTAGTTCCTAGCTAGTAGAATAGCTTCGGGAGCTGTTATTGGTGCGGAAGTAGTAGGGGGAGGAGGTAGGAGCTAGAGTTTCTATTGTTTCTATAGGGGTTACTAGGAGGGTTTTTCTAGTTAGGTTTCCGATTATAAGGAACTTAGAAACGAGGGACTAGTCCTTAAGTAATACGATATTGTTACGGGTTACGTAGGTACTAAGTATTATAGACCGTAAGGAAAATCAACCCGCAGGGTCGGAAAGACCTTATAGGAAGAAAGCCCATACGGGCCTAGAGACCTTAAGGGCTTAGTAACCACAGGGGTCCGCGTCCCACAAGGCACCAGCAGACACGTACTAGGAAAGGCCGTAAGGCCACAACCCCAGGAAGCCCACACGGGAACACACCCCGCAGGGACTTAGTCGACCAAAAGGCGACGATTCCAGAGAGCCCGCAGGGGATTAACGTCCACAAGGACGAAAGCAGCAAAACGACAGGTAAACCCACAGAGCGATCGAGGATAAGGAACTTATCACGCCCGCTCTACGATAAGAAGATAGGTTATCAGGTTAAAGAAAGTCAGCTGTCAGAAAAGTAGCACCCGAGTCACGTGCGCCCCACGTGTCGCCCGCAGATCATAGGCACCACTACGAGTGTCGCCCTTCGTCGCCCGGCGACAAAAGGCTACAATCGCCTTTCGTAACAAGGCGACATCAGATTATTAGCATTTCCTACATGTATTTAGACTACGCTCTCTAGCAGTAGATAGGACCCTCGTAGTCAACTCAAAGTATCAATCTCTACTATAAGGTTAATAGTAACACGCCTACACCCGATCCTTCACGTAACTTATCTCTCAACTTCCTACACTTCTTATCCTTTAAGGTAAACCCTTCGAACCAACTCACCCGCTAGGCAATTCCAACGCCTAGGCTGAAGAGGCCTCGTTACACTAAGCCCTTTACCGAAGGAGGCTACGTATAAGGATAAATAGCTACCCTAGGAGTAATAGGCGCTAGGGTAGGAAATAGTTTATATACTAATTTAAGTATAACCCTAGTACGAACTAACTACGTCCAACCTACGTTTCCTAGTAACCTAGTAATTACCCGTCGGCTAACTCTTATATTCTATTTCCTCTCTTTCCGACGGCTCGATTAATATAGTTACCCGATCCTAATTACGATAAACCGGCGGTCCGGAGTAAGAATAGACGAATCCTACCGGTCCCGCTATAGCGCCGTAGTTAGCGCCTAGAGAAGATTTTACCCCCGACCCTAAAACGTTTCGATAGGTTCTAGCTAGGCTATAGGAACTCGAATAGCAACAGCGCGAACTAGCCTAAAATAGCGAACGACGTATACGACCCGCGGAAGAAGAATCGGAACCACCGATATATATACGCGAAAGGAGCGAGGAAAGAAGCGAGGAAGAAGATCGGTTTATACGCGTACCCGTAGCGTACTCGAACCGTACTCGTAGTCTATTAAGTACCCGTAGTAATTTACCCTAACTAAGAGTTAAGGGACCGGGTAACTACTTTAGCAAGTCTATGCAGGAGTATAGCGAATTTATCTATACTTACGAAGTACTCTTCGAGCTATAGCCTCGTACGTTCCGACGTAAACGTAAGAAAGTAGTATATACTTCTACTAAGCTAAAGGGCAACGCGTAGGCGAACTATAGGCGATTTACGCGCGCTATCCCTAGCGACAGGGATGCTATTACCTAGGAGATGTTTAAGGAATACCTCCTTAACTAAGTTCGTAACCTAGTTAATAGAGCAAGCGAATTTAAATATAAGTGGTTTACTACGAAGTAGCGCGACTATTAGTCTACGGCCGCGTTCGCAAATTATCTTAACTTATTAGAAGACGAGTTACTAGGCGGAAGGCCTGATAAAACTATACGACGCGGCGTATTCTTATAGAAACTAACTAACCCCCTTCGTAAAGAAGTATTGCGTATATAGATAATCCCTAAAATAAGGGAAGGCCTAGTAGCGCTTACAACGTAAATCGAAGGCAATACGTACTCTTAGCGCAGTAGCGAGAGAAAAGAAAAAGGGAAAATCCCTAAGAAAAGCAAGTCCTTTAGGAATAAAGACTTTAAATCATACCGTAATCGTGTTTAACCCTATAGGAATAGCCGTAGTATAGGGCTAGCACCCGTACCGTAGGCTTCCCGCAGCTTCAGCAATATTATTTATTTCAACTACGGAGAACAGGGGCACATAAAGAATAAATATCTATAGGATAATAAGGGGAAGAGACCCTAGGCTAATTTAGCTACCGTTTAACTCAGGAACGAGATAAATAGGAAAGCCGAACGTATTATACTTAATATAAGTATACGAGTCGTAGGGAAAACCTACCCTACTAAGGCCCTCCTTAATTCTAGAGTAGCTATAAACTTTATATCCTATAACTTCTTAAAAAGAAATAAACTCGTAGCGGTATAGACACCGGCCCTAAGGGCATATACGGTAGATAGCTATAAGGTACTAACCTATAGTATTATTATATACGCAGTTAGCGTACGCGATTTATATAAGAACCGCGCCGATAATATATCCGTCTTTTATATAGCTGAAATCGCCGGTTACGATATTATCTTAGGATATCTATAGCTCCGCGCCTATAATCCTACTATTAACTAGCGTAAGGGAATAGCCTAACTAAATAACTCCCTAACCGAGAACGCTACTATCGAGGAAGTTACTTAGGCGTTACAAGAAGGAGCTACTATTTACGCGGTATACCCGATAGCTAATACAGGCGAGACGCCTACGGCCCGTTTTAAGAAACTTAACTAGTATTAAACTTAAGATAAACCTAAGTATTAAATTCCGGTAGAATACTCTAAATTCGCCGATATTTTCGATACGGCGTAGGCTAGCACCCTGCCCGTAAACGCCGCGTATAACTATCGTATCGACCTAGTCGACGGTAAATAGCCTCCCTTCGGCCCCCTATACCACCTCTCTAAGACCGAGCTTAGTATCCTACGCGAATACCTTGCGGACAGCCTAGTAAAGGGGTAGATTAGGGAGTCGAATAGCCTAGCGGGCGCTCCTATCTTATATATACTAAAGAAGGGAGGGGGCTTACGGCTATACGTAGATTACTATTATAGACCGTAAAGGAAATCAACCCGCAAGGTCGGAAAGACCTTATAGGAAGAAGGCCCATACGGGCCTAGAAACTACAAGGGCTTAGTAACTACAAGGGCCCGCGTCCCGTAAGGTACTAGTAGATACGTACTAGGCAAGGCCGTAAGGGAACTAAGACTATAACCCTAAGAAGCCTATACGGGAATACACCCCGTAGGGACGTAGCCGACTAAAAGGCGACGACTCTAGAAAACCTATAAGGGATTAATATCTACAAGGACGAAAGCAGCAAGCCGATAAGTAAACCTACAGAGCGATTAAGGATAAGGAACTTATCGCGTCCGCTCTACGATAAGGAAGAAGGTTATCGAGTTATAGAAAGTTAGCCGTTAGAAAAGCGGTACTAAAAGTCACGTATAAGACCTACCTTAGATTATAGTAATCCTACGTCTCTAATCTAGAACGTACGGACCTATAGATTATAGTAATCTAACACCTTTAATCCAACCTCCCTAATCCTAAGGTTAGGACCTAGATTGTTAGTATTTCCTACATATATTTAAACCACGCTCTCTAGCAGTAGATAGGACCTTCGTAGTTAACTTAAAGTATTAATCTATACTCCTAGGTTAATAGTAACACGCCTACACCCGATCCTTCACGTAACTTATCTCTCAACTCCTACACTTCTTATCCTTCAAGGTAAACCCTTCGAACCTATTCACCCGCTAGGTAATTCCAACGCCTAGGCTAAAGAGGCCTCGTTATAATTACCAAGGTCTAAATAGTATAACTATAAAGAATCGTTATCTACTACCGCTTATTAGCGAAACGCTCGATCGCCTCTCTTAAGCCGTAGTATATACGCAGCTAGATCTAAAGGATGCCTACTATAGGATACGGATTAAGAAAGGCGATAAGTAGAAAACCGCGTTTTACACGCGATATAGCTACTATAAGTACTTAGTAATACTATTTAGGCTAACGAATGCGCCCGCTACTTTCTAGTCCTATATTAACCGAGCTCTAGCGGGCCTAGTTAATTATATATATATAGTATATTTAGACGACATCCTTATTTATTCATCTAAGCGCGAAGAGTATATAGAGCATATACGAATCGTGTTAAAAAGACTAAGGGACTACGGCTTATATACTAACCTAAAGAAGTACGCTTTTTCGGTAACCGAAGTAGATTTCCTCGGATTTATTATTACCCCGTACGGAATTCGTATAGAAGACGACCGTGTAAAGGCTATATAAGAATAGCCTACTCCTATATATCTAAGAGATATTAGTAGTTTTATAGGATTCTGCGGATTCTATCGTCGATTTATTAAAAAGTTTTTATAAGTAGAATAACTACTACGCGTACTCGAAACGCAGGTACGGAATAACCGTACTAAATAGTACTAGGGAGAGGATGCCGAAAAGGTATTCTAAGAATTAAAGAAAAGGTTCTAAATAAAGCTACTCCTAAGGTATTTCTGCCTAGGGCTACGCATACGAATCGAGTACGATACCTCTAGACAAGGTATAGGCGGAATAATCTCCTAGCTCTTCGGCGAGAAGCTAGATAAGGCGGAATAGTACCCTATCGCCTTCTATTCTAGGAAGTTAAAAGACTATAAATCGCGTTATAATATATATAATAAGGAGATACTCGTAATAGTCTGTTATAGACCATAAGGGAAATCAACCCGCAGGGTAGGAAAGACCTTATAGGAAGAAGGCCTACACGGGCCTAGAGACCACAAGGGCTTAGTAACTATAAGGGCCCGCGTTCTGCAAGGTACTAATAGACACGTGCTAGATAAGGCCGTAAGGAAGCTAAGGCTATAAACCTAGAAAGCCTATACGGGAACTAGGACTACAAGGAATTAGGGTCCGCAGGGATAGAAGATGCAAACCGATACTAAGGAAGAATAGCGGACGATCGTAAAGATAATTATCGCGTTCGCCCTGCGAAAGGAAAGGTAGTTATTAGGTTATAAGAAGCTGGTCGCCAGAAAAGTAGCACCGGGTCACGTGCAGGACCCACCTTAGATCTATATAGATCTAAGACTTATAAATCCAACCCCTCTAATCTAAGGGATTAGGATCTAGATTGTTAGTATCTCTTATATGTATTTAGACCACGCTCTCTAGTAGTAGATAGGACCTTCGTAGTCAACTTAAAGTATCAATCTATACTCCTAGGTTAATAGTAACACGCCTACACCCGATCCTTTACGTGACTTGTCTCTTAACTCCTATACTTCTTATCCTTTAAGGTAAACCCTTCGAACCTATCCACCCGCTAGGCAATTCCAACGCCTAGGCTAAAGAGGCCTCGTTACACTTTAACCACTATCCTTGCAAGAAGGAAGGAAGACTTAATTCCGAAGTCAAGCTCAATTAGTAAAGTATCACCCCGTCCTATCTAAACCAGACAGGATAAGATATCGATAGTCGATATAAACGACGGTAGCAGCATTCCCTAGGAGTAGCAGCAGCAGCAGAGAAACCCTACAACCTTAGACGACATCTTCGCCATAATACAAGGCATATAGGGGCAGATAGCTAATCTCCAGTCGCAACTGAACGATTAGATACAGGAGAATGCCCGTCTCCGGGCCCGCATTAATTAGGGACAAGCTCCGCAAACGGGCCTACTAGCGTAAGAAGCTACAAACCCGGTAGCTCCACTATAAGGAGACCAACCGGCTCAGTCTGCGCCTACACCCGCTGCTATACCACCTACAGCTACACCGGCTACATCCCACGCTAAGGTGCCAAAGCCTGATCTCTATTATAGAGACCGGCATAAGACCCAGAACTTCCTTACCCAGTTAGACGACTACCTCCACTTCTCCCGCGGACAATTCACCGATAACGAAGAAAAGGTCCTGTACGCTAGCACGTACCTACGCGGCGCAGTAGAAAAATAGTTCCGCCCAATAAAACGGGAACGTCAGGAGAAACAGTAATAGGAATAGACCGATCGAACCTAGGAGGTCTTCAACGACTATCGAACCTTCGTCAAATACCTTAAAGAGGCTTTCGCGGACATTAATAAGACCCGTAAAGCCACGAGAACACTTTAAACCCTAAAACAAAAGAAGTCGGTACTAGAATACACTACGGACTTCCAGAACGCGGTATACGTAGCTAGACACCACACCGACTACACACTCAGGACGTTCTACGCCCAAGGACTAAAGGACGAAATTCAGGAAGCAATAACCTACTATAAGGAACCCGAGAACCTCGCTAAAATAATCCAACTTGCCACTATACTAGACCGACGCCGCTTACAGCGCGGATAGGATAAGCAAGCCAACACATCTCGATCCATAAGGCCAAGACATACCCAAGAAGGAGGTAACGCCATGGAATTGGACAGCTCAACCCGGGACAATAAAGACAAGGGCAGGAAAGGAAAAAACAGCCGTAAAGCCTACAGTAAGTAGACCGATCAACAGAAGGAACGATTTAACAAAAACCTTTATATCTACTATAGCGACAAATAGGAACCCGGACACAGCTGCCCGCAGAATCCGCGGAACAAGAACAAGGGAAAAGAAGCCGCTGCCACCAATCGAACTGCGTCAGTAGCAGCCCGGAAAGAGCCTAAGCACAGAACGCTCAGTTAGACTATATACTATAACGATAACTGCCAAATCTACCAAAGTAAGAAACTAGTAACAGGATGGTTTCCATATAAGCCAAAAAAACAAAACACCAAGAGAACACGCAGGACAAATAAATAGGGAACACCTACTAAGGAAGAAATCCATAGGTTCGTAGAAGAACTACCGGAAGACTCCCTACTAGTCGATAGTAATACCGGCGACTTCTACGACAGTACACCCCAATCGAGCAGTCAAGGTTCTAAAAAGGGACAGTCAAAAAACTAGACGGCCCTGCACAGTAACTAATAGGACCCTTGCAGGGGCCGAAGTCTAGGTCCCTAAACCAGGCGATCAGAACAGTAAACGGAACCATACCTACCGGAACAGATCTTTAGAAACACCTTGTGATTACAGCCAAAATCAACAAAGTAAGCGCTAGAATCATAATTAACAGCGGGGCAAGTAGCAATTTCGTAAGCCCCACGTTTATCATCAAAAACCACCTACTATACCAGGCAAAGGACGAGCCTTACGCGCTTAACACGGTCGACGGAACACCCTCCACTTATAGAAAAGGATAGGTACGAATTAAAACCAACCAGTCGGCTCTTACTATTAGACAACACAAGGAGAAAATCAATCTAGACGTCACCACCATAGCTTCCTACGACGTAATCCTAGGAATACCATAGCTAAGGACGCACGAACCTTACATTCGATAGAGAACAGGGGAAATCACATTCCCAGACGAAGGTTGTAACCGACACCTTATAGAAGCCCAGCGGAAAACCGAGAGCCACGCAAGCGAGAGCCCAGAGAGCCAGAGGAAGAAAAAGCCAGAGCTTAAGAGTCAGAGCCAAAAGAGCCAGAACCAGGAAAGCCAGAGCTATAAGTACCAGAGCTCTAGAGGACCGAGCGTTAAAAACGGACCGAACAGTACGCGCGCCTCCCAAAAGGATTCCTCGGAATAAAAACCCGGATCCTCCGAACCAATCGAAGTTAAGGAAATCTCCGCCGCAGCGCTTAAACGAATAAGACGCAGGGGAGAAAGGATCTACATAATATATTTAAAGCCCAGTCAAGAAACGGAAAACCGAATTCTAGCACACATACAGGCCAATAGGCCAAAATCCGGCGGCCCAAAACCGGCCGTCGGGGATAATCTAAACAGGATCAAGGAAGGTCACCCACCAGAGGGAAAACCCATACCTGCGAAAGGAATATACCAGCTTAGTACACCTCTAAAGCGAGAGAAGGAACCGCCCATTCCCGAATTAGAAACGGTACCAGAAGAATACTAGGATTACCGAGCAATTTTCCAAGAACGAGGCAAAGGCCAACTACCGGAACATAAGCCATAGGATCACGAGATACCCTTGTTACCAGGCACGCAGCCAGCGTTCAAGCCCATTTACGCGCTCTCCGAAAAGGAAAGTGAGGCGCTAAGGGACTACCTAGACAAGAATCTCGAACGCGGCTACATCAGGCTATTAAGCTCGCCAGCCGGATACCCAATTCTATTTATTCCAAAGAAGAACGGTAAATTACGCCTCTATATTAATTATCGTCAGTTAAACGATATCACAATCAAAAACCGGTATCCATTGCCGTTAATTACCGAGCTCCAAGATAAGCTACGGACGGCAAAATACTTTACTAAACTCGACCTTCGAGAAGGCTACTACCTAGTACGCATAAAGGAAGGGGAAGAATAGAAAACCGCGTTCAGAACCCGCCTAGGACATTACGAGTACACGGTTATACCCTTTAGTCTCACAAACGCCCCAGGAACGTTTCAGAGTCTAGTCAACGATACGTTACGCGACTACCTAGACGTCTTCTATATAGCTTACCTAGATGATATACTCATCTATTCGGAGACCCTGGAGGAGCACAAAGAACACGTTAGGAAAGTATTCCAGGCACTGCAAGGCAAAGACCTACAAGTAGCACCAGAAAAGTACGAATAGCACGTCCAAAGGACGGAATTTCTAGGCTTTGTCATCTCACCAGGACACGTAGAGATAGACGAAAAAAAGCTAGATGCTATACGAGACTAGCCGATACCCAGAACCGTTAAAGAAGTACAATCCTTCCTTAGATTTGCTAACTTTTACCGGAAATTTATCTAGAAATACGCCGAAGTCTCAGAACCCCTCACGAGACTCGTACGAAAAGAGCACGGATTCAACTAGGGAGAAGCGCAACAAAACGCCTTCGAATCACTAAAACGGATATTCTGCGAAGCTCCCGTCCTTAGGATTCACAACCCGGAACTACCCATTATAGTCGAGACAGACGCTTCTGACTACGCTATTAGGGCCTATATCAGCCAACCAGACGAACAGGGAAAACTCCACCCCATCGCGTATTACTCACGAAAAATGACCCCGCCGGAGCTAAACTACGACGTCCATAACAAGGAACTCCTAGCCATTGTTACGGCTTTCAAAGAATAGAGACACTACCTTAAAGGGGCAAAATACCAGGTTATAGTCTACTGCGATCATAAAAACCTGACTCACTTCACCACCACCAAGGAACTAACCCGAAGACAGGTCAGGTAGGCTAAAGAATTGGCGTCTTACAACATAAAAATCACCTACAGAAAGGGATCCGAGAACGCCAGAGCTGATACGTTAAGCAGGAGAGCCGATCACCTCGCAGGGAAACCCGGTATTCAACCAGCGGTACTACAACAAAATAAGGATGGCTCCTTAGAACCTGCAAGGGCAGTCGCCCCGGTGTATCGCACAAAGCGAAGCTGGTTCGGCACAGAGCCGGACGGATACGTTCCAAACAGACAATTAGCACCGACGATCAGACTCGAAAAAAATTCCTAGCTCGATAAAATCCGGCAGGAATACAGCCACGATACGATAGCACAAGAACTCATAGACATAAAAGACGACCCAAGGGTTAGTAAAGATACAGACGGAACAATCCTGTTCTTAGGGTTAGTCTACGTACCAAGAACACTCAGAGAAGGTCTAGTCAAAGATATCCATAAGCCACCAGCACACGGTCACCAAGGAACCGACAAGACAATCGAACGAATCACCCGGCACTTCTACTTCCCAGGCCTCAGGAAAACAGTCCAGCGAGTCATCTCGCAGTGCGATCTTTGCATCCGAAGCAAAGCCACGAGACACGCTCCCCACGGACTATTGCAGCCACTCAAGGCACCTAAGCGACCATAGCAATCGATCTCGTTAGATTTCATCACGGATCTGCCACCCTCGAAGGAGCTACTCACCAGGGTAAAATACGATTCGATACTCGTCATCGTCAATAGGCTCACCAAGTACGCGTACTATCTACCTTACCTTAAGACGGCAAACGCGGAAGAACTCGCCTACACGTTCCTTAGGACAATCCTCGGCAACCACGGGCTACCGGAAGAGCTAGTATCAGATAGGGACAAACTATTCACATCCCGATTCTGGCAGACTCTCACCCGTCAGCTTGGTTCTAAACACAAGATGTCCACCACGGCGCACCCGCAAACAGACGGGCAAACAGAACGGACAAATTAGACACTAGAGCAACACCTGCGCTGCTATATCAACTACGCACAAGACAATTAGGTAGAACTTTTACCTCTCGCCCAATTCGCGTACAACAGCGCCAAGGCAACAACCACCCAGGAGTCGCCGTTCTATACCAACTATAGATATAAGCCAACAGCTTATAACGAGCCGCAACCAAGCCAGTCGCTTGCCCAGAAAGGAATCCTGAAAGCAGACTAGCTAAAAGAACTGCACAGACAGTTAAGCCTCGACATAGAATATAATGGATTTCTAATATCAAAATACTATAATAGGCGGCACCAGGAGGCACCGACCTTTAAAGAGGGGGATAAAGTATACCTCCTCAGAAAAAACATCCGGACAAGACGGCCGAACAACAAATTAGACTTTAAGAAGGTCGGACCGTTCGAAATTGACAAACAAATTGGAAAAGTCAATTATCATCTCAAACTGCCGGATACAATGAAAATCTTCCCAGTCTTCCACGTCTTACTATTAGAGCCAGCACCAGAAAACGCCACCACAGTACAACAGACAGAAGAAATAGTACCGGAAAACCCTGACGCCGACGAAAACCAAGAATGGACAGTCGAGAAAATCCTAGACAGTAGACACGTCAACGGTCAATTCCGCTATCTCCTAAAATGGGAAGGAAATTGGGATAATACCTAGGAACCACCTGAAAACTGCGAGGGATGTAGAGAACTCATCAGAGAATTCCACCGCCGAAATCTAGACCGTCCAAAGCCGACACATCAAATTCGCCAGGAAACGGATCAACCTCCCAGAAGGCAGGCATCCGCGCGAAATCCACCGGCTCCGACGTCTCAGGAGGCGCAGCAGAACCAGCCCCGGGGGAACCCACATTCGCAGGACCCGCAGCGGTATCAGCTAAGGACTCGCCACGCAAGCGCTTTGCACGTCGATCATCGCGCTCGTCCTCAGGGTCAACGGCATCCCTAGCCTCACGAGCAGCCTCAAGGCGCTCCAACTCCTCCAACTCCTCAACAGTCTTGGCTTTAGAAGACAACATCAGAGCAGCCCGACGACGGAGCAAGGAACGTTACTTCTCCGCACGATCCAAACGAGCCATAGAAGCCCGCAACTCCTGACGAGCCTTCTCCTCGGCCTGATCAGCCTTCAACAAAGCCTGACGAAGCCGCAAAACTAAGGGAATCGTCAGCAAAAGACATCCCAAGAGGAAAAGACACGTACAGTCCGAATTGTCAAGACCACTCGCGTCACAAGAAGACTTTCCCTAACGAGCACATTCGCCACAGCGAGAATGGACACCGTCCATCCGGCAAAGAACTAAAGAAGGGTCGCCCTCCTCTTTACCAGCATTAGCAAGCAAACAGGAAGAACAAGGAAGAGGCATCTCCGCGCCGTCACGATCGATCTCGTCCCCTAACACAAGGTGTTCAGCCTTCTAACTTAAGCGCTTGCGCTTACGGGACTCGGCGGAAGACATAGCAAAGGAACTTACGAAAAGGAAAAGAAGAGACAACACGACCTCTAAGATATAGGCCAACGGAAGAATCTTCGGGCCGAAGATCCTTAAGGAGGGGGGTAGTATTATAGACCACAAGGGAAATCAACCCGCAGGGTAGGAAAGACCTTATAGGAAGAAGGCCCACACAGGCCTAGAGACCACAAGGGCTTAGTAACCACAAGGGCCCGCGTCCCGCAAGGCACCAACAGACACGTACCAGACAAGGCCGTAAGAAAGCTAAGACCACAAACCCAGAAAGCCCACACGGGAACCAGGACCACAAGGAATTAGGGTCCGCAGGGACAGAAGATACAAACCGATACTAAGGAAGAACAGCGGACGATCGTAAAGATAATTATCGCGTTCGCCCTGCGAAAGGAAAGGTGGTTGTTAGGTTGCAAGAAGCTGGTCGCCAGAAAAGTGGCACCGGGTCACGTGTAGGACCCACCTTGGATCTATACAGATCCAAGACTCACAAATCCAACCCCTCTAATCCAAGGGATTAGGATCCAGATTGTTAGCATCTCTTACATGTATTTAGACCACGCTCTCTAGCAGTAGATAGGACCTTCGTAGTCAACTCAAAGTATCAATCTATACTCCTAGGTTGATAGTAACACGCCTACACCCGATCCTTCACGTGACTTATCTCTCAACTCCTATACTTCTTATCCTTCAAGGTAAACCCTTCGAACCTATCCACCCGCTAGGCAATTCCAACGCCTAGGCTGAAGAGGCCTCGTTACATAGTCGAGTGCTTTCGCTACTAGAGACCCTACCTAGAGGGCAGTAAGCACGTAGTAGAAGTCTTAACTAACTATAATAACCTTAGATACTTTATAAAAACGAAGGCCCTTAGCAGGCGATAAGTAGGTTAGGCCGAAGAACTAGCCTAGTTTAATTTTAAAATTAAGTACCGTACCGGAAAAACTAATCCGGCCGACCCGCTTTCCCGGCGGGCGGATTATAGACGGAAGGAAGAGGTCGCGTATGCGACTCTTATACTCCCTATACTATAAAAGAAGTTAAAACTTATAAATAGTAATTTTAAGGAGCGGGCCTCTAGAGAGATAGAGTAGGACGGTAGTACGCGGGGTACGCGTATACGATTACCCCTAGACGACGAAGTCGTTTGCTAAGAAAACCCTAACTATAAATTAAAACCTTTACGGAATTAGGAATAGGTTCCTAATCGGGCTACGCTAGGAGTACTATAGCTATACACTATAAGTAACGTACGGGAAACCTAGAAAGAGCGTAGTCGTAGAGGTTCGGGGAAGGCCTCTACTAGCGTAGATAGTTATAAATATCTCGTGCTACGGTCTACGGCGCGTAGGCTAGCCGCGGCCGAAACGGTATATTCGCCTATAGGTAATAAGCTTAAAGAAGGCTTAAAGGAGTTGCAAAGATTAGATCCCTTTATAACTACGGAAAGCTAGAGAGTACCTATTAAGGACGACGCTAGAGCGTAGTAGAAGCTATAGTAGTAGGACCGCGAAGGCCTGCTACGGTTAAGAAGCGTAATTTATATACCTAAGTTAAGCGCTATTAGGGCGGAAATTATACGAAGACACTATAACGACCCTACGGGAGGCCATCTAGGCTATACCCGAATATACTTAAGTATTAAACCTAAATTCTTCTAGCTAGATATAACTATTTATATTAGGGATTATATAGCAACTTGCGCTACCTACTAACGTATAAAAACCCGCAGGTACCCCGCGTATAGAGAGTTATAACCGTTACCGATAGTAAATCGGCCTATAAAGTATTTAGCTATAGATTTTATTACGGACCTCCTAGGGGCGAAGATAAGTAATAAATGCGAAGTAAACGCGATACTCGTCGTTATCGACCGCTTTACGAAATTCGCTATCTATATCCCTACGAATATAAATATTTCAGCTAAAAACCTTACTAAAATATAGCTCGATAGGATTCTTACGTTTTTCGGAGCCCCTATTAGTATCGTTAGTAATCGCGGGTCGCTATTTACTAGTTCGTTCTAGTCTATATTAATATAGTATACTCGTAGTAAAAGACGCCTAAGCACCGTATTCTACCCGTAGACAGACGGCTAGACGGAATAGTAAAATTAAATTTTAGAATACTATCTGCGATATTATACTAATTTTAAATAAAACGACTAGCCCTAACTTCTTCCTATAGTATAGCTCGTATATAACAGCGCTTACTATACGACTATTAAGATAAGCCCGGCCGAAGCCTTAATAGGTAACTCTATTACCCTAGATATTAACGTCGAGGCCGACTGTAAGGAACTTAGAAACGAGGGACTAGTCCTTAAG
This sequence comes from Aplosporella prunicola CBS 121167, assembly GCF_010093885.1. NCBI lineage: Eukaryota > Fungi > Ascomycota > Dothideomycetes > Botryosphaeriales > Aplosporellaceae > Aplosporella > Aplosporella prunicola. The sequence goes on from NW_022983552.1 coordinate 565,704, forward strand.
CAATACGATATTGTTGCGGGTCACGTGGGTGCCAAGCCCTTTACCGAAGGAGGCTACGCATAAGGATAAATAGCTACCCCAGGAGCAATGGGCGCTGGGGCAGGAAATAGTTTATACACCAATTTAAGTGTGACCCTGGTGCGAACTAACTGCGTCTAACCTACGTTTCCTAGTAACCTAGTAATTGCCCGTCGGCTAACTCTTATATTCTATTTCCTCCCTTTCCGACGGCTCGATTAATATAGTTACCCGATCCCAATCACGACAAACCGGCGGTCCGGAGCAAGAACAGACGAATCCTACCGGTCCCGCTATAGCGCCGCAGTTAGCGCCTAGAGAAGATTTTGCCCCCGACCCTGAAACGTTTCGACAGGTTCTAGCCAGGCTACAGGAACTCGAACAGCAACAGCGCGAACTAGCCCAAAATAGCGAACGACGTATGCGACCCGCGGAAGAAGAATCGGAACCACCGATACACACACGCGAAAGGAGCGAGGAAAGAAGCGAGGAAGAAGATCGGTTTATACGCGCACCCGTAGCGTACTCGAACCGCACTCGCAGTCTATTTAGTACCCGTAGCAATTCACCCTAACCAAGAGTTGAGGGACCGGGTAACTACTTTAGCAAGTCTGTGCAGGAGCATAGCGAATTCATCTATGCTTGCGAAGCACTCTTCGAGCTGCAGCCTCGCACGTTCCGACGTGAACGTAAGAAAGTGGTATATACTTCTACCAAGCTAAAGGGCAACGCGTAGGCGAACTATAGGCGATTCACGCGCGCTGTCCCTGGCGGCAGGGATGCTATCACCTGGGAGATATTTAAGGAACACCTCCTTGACCAAGTTCGTGACCCAGTCAACAGAGTAAGCGAATTTGAACATAAGTGGTTTACTGCGAAGCAGCGCGACCATTAGTCTGCGGCCGCGTTCGCAAATTATCTTGACTTATTGGAAGACGAGTTACTAGGCGGAAGGCCTGATGAAACGATACGACGCGGCGCATTTTTGCAGAAACTAACTGACCCCCTTCGCAAAGAAGTATTGCGTATGCAGATAATCCCTGAAACAAGGGAAGGCCTAGTAGCGCTTACAACGCGAATCGAAGGCAATACGCACTCTTAGCGCAGCAGCGAGAGAAAAGAAAAAGGGAAAATCCCTGAGAAAAGCAAGTCCTTTAGGAACAAAGACTTTAAATCATACCGTGATCGTGTTTAACCCTATAGGAATGGCCGTGGTATAGGGCCAGCACCCGTACCGCAGGCTTCCCGCAGCTTCAGCAATATTGTTTGTTTCAACTGCGGAGAACAGGGGCATATGAAGAACAAATGTCTACAGGACAATAAGGGGAAGAGACCCTAGGCCAATTTGGCTACCGTTCAACTCGGGAACGAGACAAATAGGAAAGCCGAACGCATTATACTTGACGTAAGCATGCGAGTCGCAGGGAAAACCTACCCTACTAAGGCCCTCCTTGATTCTAGAGCAGCTATGAACTTTATATCCTATGACTTCTTGAAAAGAAATAAACTCGTGGCGGTATAGACACCGGCCCTAAGGGCATATACGGTAGATGGCTATAAGGTACCAACCTATAGCATTATTATATACGCAGTTAGCGTACGCGATTCATATAAGAACCGCGCCGACAATACATCCGTCTTTTGTGTAGCTGAAATCGCCGGTTACGATATCATCTTAGGATATCTATGGCTCCGCGCCTATAATCCCACTGTTAACTAGCGTGAGGGAATAGCCCAACTAAATAACTCCCCAACCGAGAACGCTACCATCGAGGAAGTCACTTAGGCGTTATAAGAAGGAGCCACTATTTACGCGGTATACCCGATGGCCAATGCAGGCGAGACGCCTGCGGCCCGTTTTAAGAAACTCAACTGGCATTAAACTCAAGATGAACCTAAGCATCAAATTCCAGCAGAATACTCTGAATTCGCCGATGTTTTCGATACGGCGTAGGCTAGCACCCTGCCCGCAAACGCCGCGCATGACCATCGTATCGACCTAGTCGATGGTAAGCAGCCTCCCTTCGGCCCCCTGTACCACCTCTCTGAGACCGAGCTTAGTGTCCTACGCGAATACCTTGCGGACAGCCTAGCAAAGGGGTGGATCAGGGAGTCGAACAGCCCAGCGGGCGCTCCCATCTTGTATATGCTAAAGAAGGGAGGGGGCTTACGGCTGTGCGTAGATTACCGAGGTCTAAATAGTATAACTATAAAGAATCGTTATCCACTACCGCTTATTAGCGAAACGCTCGATCGCCTCTCTCAAGCCGCAGTGTACACGCAGCTAGATCTGAAGGATGCCTACCATAGGATACGGATCAAGAAAGGCGATAAGTGGAAAACCGCGTTTCGCACGCGATATGGCCACTATAAGTACTTAGTGATGCCATTTGGGCTAACGAATACGCCCGCTACTTTCTAGTCCTACATCAACCGAGCTCTGGCGGGCCTGGTTGATTACATATATATGGTATATTTGGACGACATCCTCATTTATTTATCCAAGCGCGAAGAGCATACGGAGCATATACGAATCGTGTTGAAAAGACTAAGGGACTACGGCTTATATGCCAACCTGAAGAAGTGCGCTTTTTCGGTGACCGAAGTAGATTTCCTCGGATTCATTGTCACCCCGCACGGAATTCGTATGGAAGACGACCGTGTAAAGGCTATACAAGAATAGCCTACTCCCACATGTCCAAGAGATATTAGCAGTTTCACAGGATTCTGCGGATTCTATCGTCGATTCATTAAAAAGTTTTCACAAGTGGAACGACCACTACGCGCACTCGAAACGCAGGTGCGGAATAACCGTACCAAATGGCACTAGGGAGAGGATGCCGAAAAGGCATTCCAAGAATTAAAGAAAAGGTTCCAAATGAAGCCACTCCTGAGGCATTTCTACCCAGGGCTACGCACACGAATCGAGTGCGATGCCTCTAGACAAGGCATAGGCGGAACAATCTCCCAGCTCTTCGGCGAGAAGCCAGATAAGGCGGAATAGCACCCCATCGCCTTCTATTCCAGGAAGTTAAAAGACTATGAATCGCGTTATAATACGCATGATAAGGAGATGCTCGCAATAGTCGAGTGCTTTCGCCACTAGAGACCCTACCTGGAGGGCAGTAAGCACGCAGTAGAAGTCTTAACTAACCACAACAACCTTAGATACTTCATGAAAACGAAGGCCCTTAGCAGGCGACAAGCAGGTTGGGCCGAAGAACTGGCCCAGTTTGATTTTGAAATCAAGTACCGTACCGGAAAAACCAATCCGGCCGACCCGCTTTCCCGGCGGGCGGATTATAGACGGAAGGAAGAGGTCGCGCATGCGACTCTTATACTCCCTACACTACAAAAGAAGTTAAAACTTGCAAATGGTAATTTTGAGGAGCGGGCCTCTGGAGAGACAGAGCAGGACGGTGGTGCGCGGGGTACGCGCATGCGATCACCCCTGGACGACGAAGTCGTTTGCCAAGAAAACCCTAACCGTGAATTAAAACTTTCACGGAATCAGGAACAGGTTCCTGATCGGGCTACGCTGGGAGCACTATGGCTGTACACTATAAGTGACGCACGGGAAACCCAGAAAGAGCGTAGTCGTAGAGGTTCGGGGAAGGCCTCTACTGGCGCAGATAGTTATAAACATCTCGTGCCACGGTCCGCGGCGCGTAGGCTAGCCGCGGCCGAAACGGCATATTCGCCTGTAGGTAATAAGCTCAAAGAAGGCTTAAAGGAGTTGCAAAGATTGGATCCCTTTATAACTGCGGAAAGCTAGAGAGTACCCATTAAGGACGACGCCGGAGCGCAGCAGAAGCTATAGTAGCAGGACCGCGAAGGCCTGCTACGGTTGAGAAGCGCAATTTATGTACCTAAGTCAAGCGCTATCAGGGCGGAAATCATGCGAAGACACCATAACGACCCTGCGGGAGGCCATCTGGGCTATACCCGAACATACTTAAGTATCAAACCCAAATTCTTCTGGCCAGATATAACTGTTCATATTAGGGATTATGTGGCAACTTGCGCCACCTACCAACGTACAAAAACCCGCAGGCACCCCGCGTATAGAGAGTTACAACCGTTGCCGATAGCAAATCGGCCCATGAAGCATTTAGCCATGGATTTTATCACGGACCTCCCAGGGGCGAAGATAAGTAATGAATGCGAAGTAAACGCGATACTCGTCGTTATCGACCGCTTCACGAAATTCGCCATCTATATCCCTACGAATATAAATATTTCAGCTAAAAACCTTGCTAAAATATGGCTCGATAGGATTCTTACGTTTTTCGGAGCCCCTATTAGCATCGTTAGTAATCGCGGGTCGCTATTTACCAGTTCGTTCTAGTCCACATTGATATAGTATACTCGCAGCAAAAGACGCCTAAGCACCGCATTCCACCCGCAGACAGACGGCCAGACGGAACGGCAAAATCAACTTTTGGAACACTATCTGCGATGTTACACCAATTTTAAATAAAACGACTAGCCCCAACTTCTTCCTATAGCACAGCTCGTATACAACAGCGCTTACCATGCGACTATTAAGATAAGCCCGGCCGAAGCCTTAATGGGTGACTCCATTGCCCTAGATATTGACGTCGAGGCCGACGTTCCCCGGGGGGAGAACCAAAGCGCAAAAGAGCATGCGGAGTGGCTACGACAAACACGCGATGAGCTTACATGCCGCATACAAGACGCCGTCAGCAAACAAACAAAGTACTACAATGATCGGCATAGGCCACGAACGTTTAAAACCAACGATCTTATCCTGCTAAACGCTAAGAACGTTTCTATTAAAAGACCTCAGCGTAAGCTAACAGATCGTTTTCTGGGCCCTTTCCGAGTGCGAGAACCCATCGGAAAGTAGGCGTACCGGCTGGAACTACCAGGGCAGTACAGAATCCACGATGTCTTTCACGTATCCCTACTCGAGCTATTCATGCAAAGAGAGGGAGAAACGCCGCCAGAGCCCGTAGAAATCGCGGGCGAAGGAGAATGGGAAGTGGAAGAAATCCTCAACCATCGCAAAAGAGGATAGAAGATTAAGTACCTCGTGCGATGGGCAGGCTATTCGCCTGCGGAAGACACATAGGAAACCAACGAAAACCTCGAACACTGCCAACAGCTAGTAGCAGAATACTGGGACAAGCAAGAACCATCCAGCACGACGCATAAGCGCAAGCGTAACGCGCGAGACACACGCGGAACACCGTATAAGAAGCGAAAGACAAGATCAGAGTACAAGAATTCATAACTACACTCAGAAGACTACACCATGTAGCCTCAACCTATCAGAAGCGCATCCACGGCGCATGCATACCGCAGCCAACCCAGCAACTAGGCATCATCGCCCGCATCCTCCTCATCAGCCTCAGCATCCTCCTCATCATCCTCATCATCCTCATCGTCTTCATCACTGTCCTCAGCAGCAGCAGCCGCCTCTTCAGCCTCCCAGGACTGCAGGTCAGTCAGCTCCCTCACATCATCCACCAGCTCGTCGTCACGATCCACCTCGTGCTACAAGACTAGTCAGCGAATGCACAAGGCATGCGAAGAGGGTGCGAACGTACTACGTAGCGAAGGCTCTCGGAAATGTCACGCAGGTGATCGGAAATCTCCACCAGGATCTAGTTGCGGAAGAGGGACTGGTCCTTGCCGACGGGATTACGCGTGGTGCGCTCGCGATGCATGCGGGCCTTGGTGGCTCTCATGCTCTGGCGGATCGAGGCAGCGCGCTTCTTGCGATCCTCCTGCGAACGCGCTATGTTGCCCGCGGCAGACTCAGTCCACTCGGTAACAGCCTCAGCGATCCTGTCCATGGCGCGACCGTAACGCCGCATATCGATCTACGAAAAATGTCAGCACATGGACAAGTAAACTGCGAAAGACATGCGAAACCTACCTTGATGCAGTCGCGGTAACCCTTCGAGCAGTAGGTGCAGAGCTTGTTGCCATTCTTAAAGGTACAGCCCTTCCAAGTGAAGTCGTTGTCAGGATGAGCCCACTGGAAGAAGCAGCGCAGACAGGACACAGGCGATTTAGTACCGGCACCACGGCGCAGGTGCTGCGGGACAGGAGCCTTTAACTTAGGAGCCATGTCGAAGTGAAGTAGGTGGTGCGATGTCTAGGCGATGTCGATGCGTATCTCAAGAAGGCGTGATTCGGGTGCGATTTCAAAGGTTTTGGACAAGGAAGAGACAATAGAAGACAAGAAAGCCACGCAGGCTAAGCGCGTACGAAGATGAAGGTCGGAACGCGCTGAGAGAGTTATAAAAGAGAGGGGGAAGTAGCAGCGGGAGGTGTCCCCTTATACCTAAGTGAAGGTGACTACACGCGTGTAGGCAGTCACCCGTAGGTGGCCCGCGCGCGCGCCACAGCCTAAACGGGAGGGAGCTCCCATAAGGTTCATTCACCACTAGAGTCCTGCTAGCAAGCAGAACGGCAAGCAGCACGAGATTGGCCGCGTACGGCAAGTACAGAACACGCCACCGCCTCGTACCCAGAACGCAGAAACAAGGAGAAAAAGAAAACACGAAGACGTATACCGAGATCTAGGTTAAAGATACTAATCGCCATTACCGCAGAGCGGTAGCTACTATAATCATGCGAAAAAGATGCGCAACGCCACCCCGATCATACAAAGACTCCTTTCAACTCTGTACACGACACACGCGCAACAAAGAACTCCGATAGATCCACGCAGATTAGAAGCCATTTATCTTACCACCACTACAACCCCCGACTATACCTCGTCGAACAGCGACGCATAGTTCTCATAACACACACGCCTTGCGCGGAAAGAGAAGCACAACCGTATTCGAAGCGCACAGTACGCCCCTCCCTACGCGGAACGTACTCTCTTCGGACCTATACGAAGTCATCAGCAATCCGAGGTCGGATTGCCCGGGGTAGGAACGCTTTGTAAGGAACTTAGAAACGAGGGACTGGTCCTCAAGCAATGCGATGTTGTTGCGGGTCACGTGGGTGCCAAGCCCTTTACCGAAGGAGGCCACGCACAAGGATAAATAGCTGCCCCAGGAGCAATGGGCGCTAGGGCAGGAAATAGTTTATACACCAATTCAAGTATGACCCTGGTGCGAACTAACTGCGTCCAACCTACGTTTCCTAGTAACCTAGTGATTGCCCGTCGGCCAACTCTTACACCGACGTTCCCCGGGGGGAGAACTAAAGCGTAAGAGAGTATGTAGAGTAGCTACGATAAAACACGCGATAAGCTTATATACCGTATATAAGACGCCGTTAGCAAATAAATAAAGTACTATAATAATCGGTATAGGCTACGAACGTTTAAAACTAACGATCTTATCCTACTAAACGCTAAGAACGTTTCTATTAAAAGACCTTAGCGTAAGCTAATAGATCGTTTTCTAGGCCCTTTCCGAGTGCGAGAACCTATCGGAAAGCAGGCGTACCGGCTAGAACTACTAGGGTAGTATAGAATCTACGATATCTTTCACGTATCCCTACTCGAGCTATTTATATAAAGAGAGGGAGAAACGCCGCCAGAGCCCGTAGAAATCGCGGGCGAAGGAGAATAGGAAGTAGAAGAAATCCTTAACCATCGTAAAAGAGGATAGAAGATTAAGTACCTCGTACGATAGGCAGGCTATTCGCCTACGGAAGATATATAGGAAACTAACGAAAACCTCGAATACTACTAACAGCTAGTAGTAGAATACTAGGATAAGTAAGAACTATCTAGTATAACGTATAAGCGCAAGCGTAACGCGCGAGACATACGCGGAACACCGTATAAGAAGTAAAAGACAAGATTAGAGTATAAGAATTTATAACTATACTTAGAAGACTATACTATATAGCCTTAACCTATTAGAAGCGTATCTATGGCGTATGCATACCGCAGCTAACCTAGTAACTAGGTATTATCGCCCGTATCCTCCTTATCAGCCTTAGTATCCTCCTTATTATCCTTATCGTCTTTATTACTATCCTTAGTAGCAGTAGCCGCCTCTTTAGCCTCCTAGGACTATAGGTTAGTTAGCTCCCTTATATTATCTACTAGCTCGTCGTTACGATCCACCTCGTGCTATAAGACTAGTTAGCGAATATATAAGGTATACGAAGAGGGTACGAACGTACTACGTAGCGAAGGCTCTTAGAAATATTACGTAGGTAATCGGAAATCTCTACTAGGATCTAGTTACGGAAGAGGGACTAGTCCTTACCGACGGGATTACGCGTAGTACGCTCGCGATATATACGGGCCTTAGTAGCTCTTATACTCTAGCGGATCGAGGCAGCGCGCTTCTTACGATCCTCCTACGAACGCGCTGTATTACCCGCGGTAGACTTAGTCTACTCGGTAACAGCCTTAGCGATCCTATCTATAGCGCGACCGTAACGCCGCTGTAACGAGGCCTCTTTAGCCTAGGCGTTGGAATTACCTAGCGGGTGAATAGGTTCGAAGGGTTTACCTTAAAGGATAAGAAGTATAGGAGTTAAGAGATAAGTTACGTGAAGGATCGGGTGTAGGCGTGTTACTATTAACCTAGGAGTATAGATTAGTACTTTAAGTTAACCACGAAGGTCCTATCTACTACTAGAGAGCGTAGTCTAAATATATGTAGGAAATGCTAATAATCTGATATCGCCTTGTTACGAAGGGCGACTATAGCCTTTTATCGCCGGGCGACGAAGGGCGATACTCGTAGTAGTGCCTATAATCTACGGGCGATACGTAGGGCGTACGTGACTCGGGTGCTACTTTTCTAATAGCTAACTTTCTTTAACCTAATAACCTATCTTCTTGTCGTAGAGCGGGCGTGATAAGTTCCTTATCCTCGATCGCTCTGTGGGTTTACTTATCGGCTTGCTGCTTTCGTCCTTGTAGACGTTAATCCCCTGCGGGCTCTCTAGAGTCGTCGCCTTTTAGTCGACTAAGTCTCTACGGGGTGTATTCCTGTGTAGGCTTCTTAGGGTTGTGGTCTTAGTTCCCTTACGGCCTTACCTAGTACGTATCTACTAGTACCTTGTAGGACGCGGGCCTCTGTGGTTACTAAGCCCTTAAGGTTTCTAGGCCCGTGTAGGCTTTCTTCCTATAAGGTCTTTCCGACCCTGCGGGTTAATTTCCCTTACGGTCTATAATAGCCGTATATCGATCTACGAAAGATGTTAGTATATAGATAAGTAAACTGCGAAAGATATACGAAACCTACCTTAATATAGTCGCGGTGACCCTTCGAGTAGTAGGTATAGAGCTTATTACTATTCTTAAAGGTATAGCCCTTCTAAGTAAAGTCGTTATCAGGATGAGCCTGTAACGAGGCCTCTTTAGCCTAGGCGTTGGGATTACCTAGCGGGTGAATAGGTTCGAAGGGTTTACCTTGAAGGATAAGAAGTGTAGGAGTTGAGAGATAAGTTACGTGAAGGATCGGGTGTAGGCGTATTACTATCAACCTAGGAGTATAGATTAGTACTTTAAGTTGACTACGAAGGTCCTATCTACTGCTAGAGAGCGTGGTCTAAATATATGTAGGAAATGCTAATAATCTGATATCGCCTTGTTACGAAGGGCGACTATAGCCTTTTATCGCCGGGCGACGAAGGGCGATACTCGTAGTAGTGCCTATAATCTACGGGCGATACGTAGGGCGTACGTGACTCGGGTGCTACTTTTCTAATAGCTAACTTTCTTTAACCTAATAACCTATCTTCTTGTCGTAGAGCGGGCGTGATAAGTTCCTTATCCTCGATCGCTCTGTGGGTTTACTTATCGGCTTGCTGCTTTCGTCCTTGTAGACGTTAATCCCCTGCGGGCTCTCTGGAGTCGTCGCCTTTTGGTCGACTAAGTCTCTACGGGGTGTATTCCTGTGTGGGCTTCTTAGGGTTGTAGTCTTAGTTCTCTTACGGCCTTGCCTAGTACGTATCTGCTGGTGCCTTGTGGGACGCGGGCCTCTGTGGTTACTAAGCCCTTAAGGTTTCTAGGCCCGTATGGGCTTTCTTTCTATAAGGTCTTTCCGACCCTGCGGGTTAATTTCCCTTGCGGTCTATAATACTACCCCCCTCCTTAAGGATCTTCGGCCCGAAGATTTTCCTTTTAGGCTATATCTTAGGGTTCTCGTGTTCCTTCTCTTTTATCTCTGTAAGTCTCTTGCTATACCTCCTAAGCGTCCTTGTACTAACGATTCGGACTTAGGTCCTCCTCCTTCTAAGTAGTATCGTTCTACTATTTCTCGTAGAACCTTACTTCGGACGATTTTTTGTGAGGGCGTAGAGATAATTCCCTGTACTAATTGTTTAGAGCATGGCTCGAAGTGTTTCGCTTTAGAAAAAGATCTCTCTGTTTGTGCTACTTGTTTGAAGGCTCGTCGTAAGGGGTGTGACGCAGCTGCGGCGAATGAGTAGGGTTGTAGGTTATTTTTCCCCCTTTGCTATTCTTTACTAACTGTTCTTAGTGGAGAGGTTGGATCGGGAGCAGGCTCGTTTGGCCGCCGAGGAGGATGCTACTTTGGAGAAGCTGCTTCGCTTGCGGAAGCAATAGCGGTTCCTATAAGAGCGTCGTTCTAAGATGATTCGTTCCGGTTTTGCTTCCTTGGCGGAGTTGGAGGAGTTAGAGAAGCGCGAGTCTCGTCCTTATGTTGGGAATTCTGTTGACCCTAAGGATCCTACGAGTGATCGGCGTGTAGAGCGCTTGCGTGGCGAGTCCTTAGCTGATACCTCTGTGGGTCCTGTGAATGTGGGTTCTCCTGGGACTGGTTCTGCTGCGCCTCCTGAGACGTCGGAGCCGGTGGATTTTGCGCGGATGCCCGCCTTCTGGGAGGTTGATCCGTTTCCTGGCGAATTTGACGTGTCGGCTTTGGACGATCTGGGTTTCGGCGGTGGAATTCTTTGATGAGCTCTTGATATCCTTCGTAGTTCTTAGGTGGTTCCTAGGTATTATCCTAATTTCCTTCCTATTTTAGGAGATAGCGGAATTGACCGTTGATATAACTACTGTCTAGGACTTTCTGTACCGTCTATTCTTGGTTTTCGTCGGCGTTAGGGTTTTCCGGTATTATTTCTTCCGTCTGTTGTACTGTGGGGGTGTTTTCTGGTACCGGTTCTAGTAGTGAGACGTGAAAGACTGGGAAAATTTTTATTGTATCCGGTAATTTGAGACGATAATTGACTTTTCCAATTTGTTTGTTAATTTCGAACGGTCTAATTTTCTTGAAGTCTAATTTGTTATTTGGCCGTTTCGTCCGGATGTTTTTTCTGAGAAGGTATACTTTATCCCCCTCTTTAAAGGTCGGTGCCTCCTGGTGCCGCCTATTGTAATATTTTGATATTAGAAATCCGTTGTATTCTATGTCGAGGCTTAGCTGTCGGTGTAGTTCCCTTAGCTGGTCTGCTTTTAGGATTCCTTTCTGGGTAAGCGACTGGCTTGGTTGCGGCTCGTTATAAGCCGTTGGTTTATATCCGTAGTTGGCGTAGAATGGTAACTCCTGGGTGGTTGTTGCTTTGGTACTATTGTATGCGAACTGGGCGAGGGGTAGGAGTTCTACCTAGTTGTTTTATGCGTAGTTGACGTAACAGCGTAGGTGTTGCTCTAGTATCTGGTTTATTCGTTCTGTTTGTCCGTCTGTTTGCGGGTGCGCCGTAGTGGATATCTTGTGTTTGGAGCCGAGCTGACGGGTAAGAGTCTGCTAGAACCGGGAGGTAAATAACTTATCCCTGTCTGATACTAGCTCTTCTGGTAGCCCGTGGTTGCCGAGGATTGTCCTGAGGAACGTGTAGGTAAGTTCTTCCGCGTTTGCCGTTTTAAGGTAAGGTAGATAGTACGCGTACTTTGTGAGCCTATCGACGATGACGAGTATCGAATTGTATTTTACCCTAGTAAGTAGCTCCTTCGAGGGTGGTAGATCCGTGATAAAATCTAACGAGATCGACTGCTATAGTCGCTTAGGCGCCTTGAGTGGCTGTAGTAGTCCGTAGGGAGCGTGTCTCGCGGCTTTGCTTCGGATGTAAAGATCGTACTGCGAGATTACTCGCTGGACTGTTTTCCTAAGGCCTAGGAAGTAGAAGTACCGGGTGATTCGTTCGATTATCTTATCGGTTCCTTAGTAACTATATGCCGGTGGCTTATAGATATCTTTAACTAAACCTTCTCTGAGCGTTGTGGGGACGTAGACTAATCCTAAAAATAGGATTATTCCGTCGGAGTCCTTTGTTACTCTTAGGTCGTCTTTTATTTCTATAAGTTCTTGTGCTATCGTATCGTGGCGGTATTCCTGCCGAATCTTCTTAAGCTAGGAACTATTTTCGAGTCTGATCGCCGGTGCTAGCTGTCTGCTGGGGACGTATCTATCTAGTTCTATGCCGAACCAGCATTGCTTTATACGATACACCGGGGCGACTGCCCTTGCCGGTTCTAAGGAGCTATCCTCGTTTTGCTATAGTACCGCTGGCTGAATACTAGGTTTCCCTGCGAGGTAATCGGCTCTTCTGCTTAGCGTATCGGCTCTGGCGTTCTTAGATCCCTTTCTATAGGTAATCTTCATGTTATAAGACGCTAATTCTTTAGCCCACCTGACCTGTCTTCGGGTTAATTCTTTGGTGGTGGTGAAGTAGGTTAGGTTCTTATAATCGCAATAGACTATAACCTGGTATTTTGCTCCTTTAAGGTAGTATCTCTATTCTTTAAAAGCCGTAACAATGGCTAGGAGTTCCTTATCGTGTATATCGTAATTTAGCTCCGGTAGGGTTATCTTTTATAAGTAATACGCGATAGGGTAGAGTTTTCCTTGTTCGTCTAGTTAGCTAATATAGGCTCTAATAGCGTAATTAGAAGCGTCGGTTTCGACGACGATCGGTAGTTCTAGATTATAGATCCTAAGGACGGGAGCTTTATAGAATATCCGTTTTAGCGAATCGAAGGCGATTTGCTAAGCTTCTCCCTAATTAAATCCGTGCTCCTTTTTTACGAGCCTCGTAAGGGGTTCCGAGACTTCGGCGTATTTCTAGATAAATTTCCGGTAAAAGTTAGTAAACCTAAGGAAGGATTATACTTCTTTAACTATTCTAGGTATTAGCTAGTCTCGTATAGTATCTAGCTTCTTTTCGTCTATCTCTACTTGTCCTGGTGAGATAATAAAGCCTAGAAATTCCGTCCTTTGGACGTACTATTCGTACTTTTCTGGTGCTACTTGTAGGTCTTTGCCTTGTAGTGCCTAGAATACTTTCCTGACGTGTTTTTTGTGCTCCTCTAGGGTCTCCGAATAGATGAGTATGTTATCTAGGTAAGCTATATAGAAAACGTCTAAGTAGTCGCGTAACGTATCGTTGACTAGACTCTAAAACGTTCCTGGGGCGTTAGTAAGACCGAAAGGTATAACCGTGTACTCGTAATGTCCTAGGCGGGTTCTAAACGCGGTTTTCCATTCTTCTCCTTCCTTTATACGTACTAGATAGTACCCTTCTCGAAGGTCGAGTTTAGTGAAGTATTTCGCCGTCCGCAGCTTGTCTTGGAGCTCGGTAATTAATAGTAACGGATACCGGTTTTTTATAGTAATATCGTTTAATTAACGATAGTCTATATAGAGGCGTAATTTACTATTTTTCTTTAGAACGAAAAGGATCGGGTATCCGGCTGGCGAGCTTGATAGCCTAATATAGCCTCGTTCGAGATTCTTATCTAGGTAGTCCCTAAGCGCCTCGTTTTCTTTTTCGGAGAGCGTATAGATGGGCTTGAACGCTGGCTGTGTGCCTGGTAATAATAGTATCTCGTGATCCTATGGTTTGTGTTCCGGTAACTGGCCTTTGCCTCTTTCCTAGAAGATTGCTCGGTAATTCTAGTATTCTTCTAGTACCGTTTCTAGTTCGGGAATGGGCGGTTCCTTCTCTCGCTTTAGAGGTGTACTAAGCTAGTATATTCCTTTCGTAGGTATGGGTTTTCCCCCTGGTGGGTGACCTTCTCTAATCCTGTTTGGATTATCCCCGACGGCCGGTTTTAGACCGTCGGATTTTAGCCTATTGGCCTGTATATATGCTAGAATTCGGTTTTCCGTTTCTTGACTAGGCTTTAAATATATTATGTAGATCTGTTCTCCCCTGCGCCTTATTTGCTTAAGCGCTGCGGCGGAGATTTCTTTAATTTCGATTGGTTCGGGGTTCCTATGTTTTTATTCCGAAGGGTTCTTTTGGGTAGCGCGCGTACTATTCGGTCCGTTTTAGGCGCTCGGTCCTCTGGAGTTCTGGTCCTTATAGCTCGGGCTCCTTTAGTTCTGGTAACTCTGGCTCTAACTCTCGGGCTCTGGCTTTTCCTTTCTTTAACTCTCTGGGTACTGGCGTTCTTGGCTCTCTGTTTTCCGCTGAGCTTGTATAAGATATTTGTTATAACCCTCGTCTGGGAACGTGATTTCCCCTATTCTCTATCGAATATAGGGTTCGTGCGTCCTTAGCTATAGTATTCCTAGTATAACGTCGTAGGAAGCGATGGTTGTAACGTCTAGATTGATTTTCTCCTTGTGTTGTCTAATGGTAAGAGTCGACTAGTTGGTTTCGATTCGTACCTACCCTTTTCCGTAAGTAGAGGGTGTTCTATCGACCGTATTAAGCGCGTAAGGTTTATCCTTTGCTTGGTGTGATAAGTAGTTTTTGATGACAAACGTAGGGCTTACGAAGTTGCTACTTGCTCCGCTGTTAATTATAATTCTAGCGCTTACTTTGTTGATTTTAGCCGTAATTATAAGGTGTTTCTAAAGATCTGTTCCGGTAGGTATAGTTCCGTTTACTGTTCTAATCGCCTAGTTTAGGGACTTAGACTTCGGCCCCTGTAAGGGTCCCGTTGGTTACTATGTAGGGCCGCCTAGTTTTTTAACTGTCCCCTCTCGGAACCTTGACTACTCGATTAAGGCGTATCGTCGTAGAAATCGCCGGTATCGCTATCGACTAGTAGGGAGTCCTCCGGTAGTTCTTCTACGAATCTATAGATTTCTTCCTTAGTAGGTATCCCCTAATCATCCGTTCTGCGTGTTCTTTTAGTATTCTACTTTTTTAGCCTACGTGGGAACCATCCTGTTACTAGTTTCTTACTTTAGTAGATTCGATAGTTGTCGTTATAGCATGTAGTCTAACTAAGCGTTCTATACTTAGGCTCTTTCCGGGCTGCTACTAACGTAGTTCGATCGGTGGTAGCGGCTTCCTTTCCCTTGTTTT
The DNA here is from genome assembly GCF_010093885.1 of Aplosporella prunicola CBS 121167. Classification (NCBI taxonomy): domain Eukaryota; kingdom Fungi; phylum Ascomycota; class Dothideomycetes; order Botryosphaeriales; family Aplosporellaceae; genus Aplosporella; species Aplosporella prunicola. The sequence goes on from NW_022983552.1 coordinate 580,902, forward strand.
TGTTTCGCGGGTTCTGCGGGCAGCTATATCCGGGTTCCTATTTGTTACCGTAGTGGATATAGAGGTTTTTATTAAATCGTTCCTTCTGTTAGTCGGTCTACTTGTTATTAGCTTTTCGGTTGCCTTTTTCTTTCTTGCTCTTATCCTTATTGTCCCGGGATGAGCTATCTAATTCCATAGCGTCACCTCCTTCTTAGGTGTGCCTAGGCCTTAGGGATCGGGATGTATTGGCTTGTTTATCCTAGCTACGTTGTAAGCGGCGTCGGTCCAATATGGTGGTAAGTTAGATTATTTTAGTAAGATTTTTAGGTTCCTTATAGTAGGTTATTGCTTCCTGAATTTCGTCCTTTAGTCCTTAGGTATAGAACGTCCTAAGCGTGTAGTCGGTGTAGTATCTAGCTACGTATACTACGTTTTAGAAGTCTGTAGTATATTCTAATACCGACTTCTTCTGTTTTAGAGTTTAAAGCGCTCTCGTGGCTTTACGGGTCTTATCGATATCCGCGAAAGCCTCTTTAAGGTATTTAACGAAAGTTCGATAGTTATTAAAGACCTCCTAAGTTCGATCGGTCTATTCCTATTACTATTTCTCCTAACGTTCCCGTTTTATTAGGCGGAACTATTTTTCTACTGCGCCACGTAGGTAAGTACTAGCGTATAGGACCTTTTCTTCGTTATCGGTAAATTATCCGCGCGAGAAGTGGAGGTAGTCGTCTAACTGGGTTAGGAAATTTTAGGTCTTGTGCCGGTCTCTATAGTAGAGATTAGGTTTCGGGACCTTGGCGTAGGACGTAGCCGGTGTAGCTATAGGTGGTATAGTAACGGGTGTAGGCGTAGGTTGAGCCGGTTGGGCCTCTTGTGGTAGAGCTGCCGGGTTTGTAGCTTCCTGCGCTAGGGGTCCCGTCTGCGGAGCTTGCCCCTAATTAATACGGGCTCGGAGGCGCGCGTTCTCCTATATCTAGTTGTTTAGTTGCGACTGGAGGTTAGCTATCTGCCCCTGCATGCCTTGCATTATGGCGAAGATATCGTCTAAGGTTGTAGGGTTTCTCTGCTGCTGCTGTTGCTGCTCCTAGGGAATACTGCTGCCGTCGTTTATTTCGACTATCGATATCTTATTCTATCTAGGTTAGATAGGACGGGGTGATACTTTACTAATTAATCTTAACTCGGAATTGATTCCTCCTTCCTTCTTGTAAGGAGGGTGGTTAAAGTGTAACGAGGCCTCTTTAGCCTAGGCGTTAGGATTACCTAGCGGGTGAATAGGTTCGAAGGGTTTACCTTGAAGGATAAGAAGTATAGGAGTTAAGAGATAAGTTACGTGAAGGATCGGGTGTAGGCGTGTTACTATTAACCTAGGAGTATAGATTGGTACTTTAAGTTAACTACGAAGGTCCTATCTACTACTAGAGAGCGTAGTCTAAATATATGTAGGAAATGCTAATAATCTAATATCGCCTTGTTACGAAGGGCGACTGTAGCCTTTTGTCGCCGGGCGACGAAGGGCGATACTCGTAGTAGTGCCTATAATCTACGGGCGATACGTAGGGCGTACGTGACTCGGGTGCTACTTTTCTAATAGCTAACTTTCTTTAACCTAATAACCTATCTTCTTGTCGTAGAGCGGGCGTGATAAGTTCCTTATCCTCGATCGCTCTATGGGTTTACTTATCGGCTTGCTGCTTTCGTCCTTGTAGACGTTAATCCCCTGCGGGCTCTCTAGAGTCGTCGCCTTTTAGTCGACTAAGTCCCTACGGGGTGTATTCCCGTATAGGCTTCTTAGGGTTGTAGTCTTAGTTCCCTTACGGCCTTGCCTAGTACGTATCTGCTGGTGCCTTATAGGACGCGGGCCTCTATAGTTACTAAGCCCTTAAGGTTTCTAGGCCCGTATAGGCTTTCTTCCTATAAGGTCTTTCCGACCCTGCGGGTTAATTTCCCTTACGGTCTATAATACTTAGAAGCTATTTATCTTACCACTACTATAACCCCCGAATATACCTCGTCGAATAGCGACGTATAGTTCTTATAATATATACGCCTTACGCGGAAAGAGAAGTATAACTATATTTAAAGCGTACGGTACGCCCCTCCCTACGCGGAACGTACTCTCTTTAGACCTATACGAAGTTATTAGTAATCTAAGGTCGGATTACCCGGGGTAGGAACGCTTTATAAGGAACTTAGAAACGAGGGACTAGTCCTTAAGTAATACGATATTATTATAGGTTACGTAGGTACTAAGCCCTTTACCGAAGGAGGCTACGCATAAGGATAAATAGCTACCCCAGGAGTAATAGGCGCTAGGGCAGGAAATAGTTTATATACTAATTTAAGTATAACCCTAGTACTAACTAACTACGTCTAACCTACGTTTCCTAGTAACCTAGTAATTACCCGTCGGCTAACTCTTACACCGATCCCGGGTAGATAGAAACCTCTAAGTTTAAGGAAGAGGTACTTTAGGTGCTTAGTAATAGTAGAGGTCTCTTTTCCCCTCCTTAAAAGATTAGGGGGTTTAGGATATCTACTTCTATTTTAGTAGGAGTAGAGGTTTTTTCTAGTATAGGTAGGGTTTGAAGAGTATCGAAGCATGTTCTAAGGGGTAGGGTAGATAGCCTAGGAATAGGCGTTAAGATTTCTTCCTATAGGCGTTAGTAGACTTTTTAGTTAAAGATAATTTTTATTATTTAAAACTAGTAGCGGAAGGTATTTTTAGTTAGTTTAATTCTAAAGCGAATTTTATAAGAAACTTAGTTTTAGACTATAGGGGTAAGTTAGCCGAAGATATAGTATTCGATAAGAAAAGTAGGGGGTTTAAGAACCCGGACTTATATTTTTGCTATAGTATTTACCCGAGGTATGTTATTCCGGGCTAGGACGTCTACCTAGGATAGAGATAGGATAGAGTCTATACGGTATCTTAGCGGGGAACGCCGAAAATTTTATCTACTAGGGGAACCGGTAGAGAGGTTTTTACCCGTAGTTAATATAATAACTAAGGCCTACGGCCTAGTGTAAGTTAGTCTATAAAGTAAGTAGGCTATGCTGATTCGTTTAATAGTATTTTCGAGGTTCTAGGAGCGCTAGTTATAGCGATCCTATTAGTGCGAGAGGTGAAGACGATAACTAGCTAGGAGTAGTAGTAGTTATTCTAGACTAAGCTAGGAACGCCCGATATAGTATGCTTAAAGGAGTTAGATCTAGTAATTTCTATATAGTATAAGCAGCCGAACTAATTGCTATTCTAATAGAGATAGAGCTAGTATCTAAAAAATACCTATAAGAGGGACCCTATAGCCTAACCGAATATATTATCTATAGCGACTCTAAAGCCGCCCTCTAAGCTCTAACTAGAAGATATAAAAAGAGATTAGGCTAAAGTATCGTACGGTCTATCCTTAGTATAGCCTAATCTCTCTATAAAAGTCTTTAAATAAGTTTTACGATCTAGTAGATCCTAAGCTACTATAGTATCTAAGGAAATAAGGAAGTAGATAAGCTAGCTAAATAAGCTATAATACGTCTTAGAGAATATAACTTCCTACTCTTAATACCGCTACAAGTTAAAATAACTCTCGAAGTAGTATATAAGCAATAAAATAAAGAATAGAGAGCGTTAGAGAAAGGCTAATACCTCCGTAACCTAGATATAGCGATTCCTAGACTATACGTAAGGTACCTCTACGATAAGCTCCTACGTAGCCTAGTAGAGCTACTAGCCTAGTTAAGAACTAGCTACTACTAGCTTAACTAGTACCGAAAACGAATAGGATAGATAAACAACGATAAATACGAATATAGAGATATAGAATTAATATTCTACGTATTACTAGACTATTCGCTACTCTAGGAAAATTAGTAAAAAATATATTAAGAAACCGGACTCTAGAGAAACTACCTCTCTAGCCTCCTAGGCGGTAAACCAATAGATAAAAACTAGCCTCATACGGAAAAGAGGAAATAGATAATTTTAGCCGCTTAACTTAAAAGGATACTTAAATTCGCTTAATAAATAAAAAGGTTCTAAAATAGAGACGACCTTATCTAGTAAAACCCATCTTATTCCTATTCTTCTACCTTTCCTTTATTTTATCTCCGTTCCCCTTCTCCTTATACTCTCTCAGATTGAAACACCAATATAAATTCCTAGCGTATTTCCTTTAAATAGTCTATAGCCTGTATATCGCTTAGGGCGATAGGTCAGGGTAAATAAATATAACTCAACTCAACTCAACTCATTCGGGGCCAAAAAGAAGCGCGGTCCTATAAATTTAATATTTAATAGCTTCGTAGGGCTTTACACAGTACACTTAACTCTTCTTAGATGTAGGAAGAATAAAGTCTTGTTGCAAATACTACCTGGACAAAGAGTTCACTGGTACAATGCATTGTAGTTATTTTCCCTAGTAGTTACAAAGCTGGACAAGGGCATCTCACGAGAGAAGTTCAAGCAACAAACGCGCATCAGTCTCTCATGAGTTAAAACTACAAGATTTCTTTCTAGTTAGCTGCAACTGCAACTATCACCGCAAACTCATCTCCTCAGTCTTCATATGCATTGAACGGTAGTGCATACATTAAGTACGTTAACAGAAGTGTAGTTATCATCCGCAGTCAAAAAGTCCGTAGACCGCGCAGCGTATACCTATGACCCATTCATCGTTGGTGTCGTCGCGTATACGGAAGGGCAGTCGCCACTGCACCAAAATGTTCCAATCATCCAAGCCTGACCAGTGGCATACTCCAAGCGGGCTGCCGCTTCCCCATTCCTTCATTATACCGAATCCGAATCACAAATGAAAACCTTCAAGAACGCGTTCAATTCTTTCCGAGTGTCTCATGCACCTCAACCTCCACCGTCCGCATGATTCTCGTATCGTCAAAACTCCTTCGCTTTTGACTCGCATCACTGTCCCCACACTCAGCTTTGTCGAACTCGTCGCCGGCATGGCACTTCGTCGTCAACATATGGTTCGGATGGCCCGCGATGAGGATATTTTCGTCAGATCCGTTCTCGACGAGCGTGTCTCTGTTTGCGGAGATGGAGGCGTGCAGCTTGCTGCGGGCCGTACGGTTCGAGTGCGAGCCCATCATCTCGAAGCCGGAGTGGCGGGCGTTGGAGTAGCCATTGGAGTAGCTGTTTGAGATTGTGCGCGTGCGCTCGCGGTGGATGTGCTTCCAGAGCCTTCGGTGGAGGTTAATTGCTGCGCTGTAGCACTGGGTGGGGCAAGGTGGAACGTACATAGGGATCATGGGGAAGCAAGAGGCGATAAGCCCGATGGCCACTTCGGCAATTCTACGCAGTAGTGTTAGCACGCTCGACCCGGCGGTGCGTAACCGAAGGTGATGTACTCACCCCCACAGATTAATCATCGTGAACGCCCACGTCTGATCCAGACTAGCGCTGTCATTGATAATCTCGACCAAGCGGACAAGACTGCACACGCAAGCGATGCCACCCGCACCAAAAACCGCACCGATTTTAAGCTTCGCCTTGGTGCTGACCTTCAGGAAGTTTGCCAATGGGCACGGGATTAGCAGCACCGCGATATCACTTATCAGACTGATAACATTGTCCGTCATAATCAGCGCGCGCTGATTGAAGCACTGCCCCTCGAGAGCCATGTTCCAGAATTTGGGGATTGGTCGGCAGATGAAAATCTTGAGGAAGAGCATCAGGGTGTAGTAGATACCCATGACGCCGAGGAAGGCGAATATGAAGCGACAGTACCTGTCAAAGGGTGCGAAGACTCGAGTGAGGAACAGGAGGATAGAACATTTCGTGGCGAAGACAGTGGGCCCGTATACCACCATTGTCGAATACACCGCCTGTGATATATCAGTATGTGATTCAAGTAGACGATGATGGATCTGGTTGCGCAAAGAGACCATTTCAGGGCGAGGTTGAAGGCCATGAAGGGGGACATACTTGCGAGTAGGGCGTGACTTTGTGTTTAGGGACCTGGAAGATGTCAATTAATTATTCGAAGAAACACACGCGACCCCTGATGCGCAGCAGAGGCATGCTGTGGCAGCGATAGATGACTTACATTCCACTGATTTATTCCTCCACCAAATCTGAGCACTGCACGGAAATTAGTTGTAGCTCCGGGCACCAGGAGATGCGAAAAACGAACTGAGCAGATCTATTGAAGAATAGCCAACAAAGCCAATATAAGCGAGTATGCATGATACTGCAACAACATCAATCTCGGCTGGTCAAGAGTATCTGTGGTGGCACAGTGACTCACTGTCGTCTATGCCAATTTTGGCCGTGACGCGGTATCTCGCCCATAACCTCAGGACAACTAACGTGGTGACAAAAGAGAGACCCAAGACGTTGACGGCCAGAGTCCAGTCGGCGACGCCTCTTGGGGGATTGTCAAAGTTGGGGGTAACTCCCGGGGGCGGGGTCAAGCCGGGCTCAATCATCATGCAAGATTCCCAGATTCCCAGGGACAAGAGAGAAGAAGCAAAGCAACGAGCGACTTGTAAGTGGGAACACGGCCTTGAAGAAGAAGATCCAAAGGGCCGGGCGGCAGCGGGTACAAAAGCAAAGGAATTCAAGTCGAGAACGAGCAGAAGTTCAGATCATTTCTGTTGCAGCAATGCGACCGACTGCAAGACGAATGCAGGCGGCGAGGAGGAAAGAAAAAGCACTGTGTGATAACGTCCCCAGAATCGCAGCGCACATCTTTCAGGAACCAACCCTATACTTGGGAAGGCGAATCCTATACCTGGTGTCTTCTTCTCCGACAATGTGGTTCGGGCGGAAATGTGATCGGACGCATGCGCGGCGGACTTCGTTGCAGGGCAAATCAAATCTCCCATTGAGGCCTTGATCGCTCCCGCTGCGCCCGCGGCCCATTATTGGCCGTATTCTCCTCATAATCAGGTGGTTTCAAGGCGCCAGGCACAGGGCCAACCGGATGGCAACGCGGGACACTTTGAGGCTGCGAAGCTGGTAAGCGAAGCAGCACCAAAACGCTGCGGGTCTAGAATTTCGTCAGGGTACGCTCAGGCCGAGGCAAATCAAGTTTATACTACCGAAGTTACTGCTGCGAATGATCGGATTGAAGCGAGTGTGAAGCGAGCCCGAACGCGTTACCCCGTGTGCCCTGGATTTTGACCGCCTTCTTTGTGGGGGTTGATGGAGGCTCCCCACTGTCAGGCAACCCGGCGCTTCGAGAAAGGCCGAAGGATGAGGTCCCGCTTCTCTCCCCCACACCCGGTCGATTGTTGCGGTACTCGGAAGCGAGCAGACCACCTTTTTTTCCAATTGTTATTGCCGCCATTGACTGCCTCGGTGATGGATACGCATTGCGTGAAGAAAGGTGGGAAGCCGGAAGACGGATGGTAGTGTGGAGCTTTCCTCGTGTGCTCGCCTGCGCCACTCTGCGGCCGGCCACCCCCTGGCGGTCCGTCTTCCCCGACCGTTGTCGCCGGTTGATGTGCACCCGCAATGCCACTCCCGGCCTTCCCCTTCAAACCCTATTCTTAAGCTCCGCTTTACTCGACTGGGGGCGTTCGCGTGTGACGGAGCTGCATAGGCGAACGGGTGTCAATCCCACATGCCTATTCCAGCAACACGGTTGACGTTTCAGCATTCGCGCATCTCGCGCATCTTCATTGACACGTCTATATCACCAACATTATTTCCCTCACTGCTCGCCACCATCACGTGCCCTAGAAGATAGCCATGGCATTCGGGGGAGATGATACACCGCCGGGCATGTTGAGCGGCACCGACGAGACGAAGAAGCTCCATCGGTTCAGTTCTTTGCATATCTCGGAAAGCCTCTCGAGATCGAACATCTCGCCTGGTACTGGTTAGCATGAACTTTGTCCTGCGGAAATTGTGCCGGAGCATGTACGTACCGACTGGCATGCCCCAGCCCGCGAGCAGGTATTCGTGGAGGAAAACACCCCCAGGAGGTGTAGGGTAGACCTGCAAACTGTCAAATAATCTATCCCAAGCATAGTCTAGTCGCCGCTACTTACCTCCCAGCTGATGGCGTCGCTTGCAACGGCTGCAAAGCCGGTGTTCCAAAGCCACCTGAGTACATCCATGGTGCCCTCGACACCGGCATGCTTTGGACTCGTGCCCGCGGCATAGGCCTTTTTGGCGTCCTCATTCATGGCAGTCTCCCACTCCTTGGTGATGCCGATGCGGATGAAGAGGATGTCGCCTTTTTCGAAAGTGATGTTGCATTCTTTTGCAATTTCCAATATGTCGGTCAACTTGACTTGGTGCAAAGAGAAAGTCGAATAGTTGATCCCTTTCTTTTCGGCCCATGAAACATAATCGATGAGCACTCCGCGTCCTACAATTGCGGTCAGAAAACTCAACGTCACCAGGAAAAGTCACACGCACCAACTATTCCCTCACGAGCCCAATGCTGCATGCCGATGCGGTTGTTCCCGCGATCCAAGATCTCAGCCTTGGTGGTACCGCCATAGAAGACGCGCTCGCTGGAGTCCGAACCAGCTGGTTGGGAGAAGTGGCGAAGTCCGTCCCACTGGCTGCTTTGCTCTGTCTATAGTCAGCAACCATGCGAGTATATCCCATCGTGAGATCGGGAGTGGGGGCGCACGTGGGTTCAAGGTATACACGTCGTCGAAAGCGGTCCCGTCCAGTAGGGAAACAATGTTATGCTGGCAAGGCTGACGGTTGAAGCATGCAAACTCGAGCTTAGTGAGATCCCATCCAAGCGTTACTCGCTTGCCCGTCTTGATCTCACCCGCTGCTGCTTTAGCGATTCTTTCTGAAGTGAGCAGCACCAAACGTCCCAAGCCCTCCACGTGGCTGCCCGGCTCGCCAATCCAGACTCGCTTCGGGTCGGGGAGCTCGTCGAATGGCACATCCATGAGAGTCGGTGAAGCCATATTGAGTCGTTTTTCTTGCTTTGAGTTTCCGAAAGAAGTTTTAGATAGTGAGTGTCGAAAAGAAATTAGGCTTTGCAAAGGCCGGCTTTTTCTGTCATTCAGAGAAAGGCGTGTTGCCAACAAGCTGCGTATCTTAATGTCAAGACTTGAAGCTCCAATACTTGGATTTTCGGCACAATCGACAGTGGCACGTTCCACCAGCTGAACACTGGGTTGCGTCGCATGTCAGGCGGGGGGGTGGGGTTCGCGCCAAGTGGGAACACGCCGGAGCACCCTTGTCCTGATCGGGGCCGTGACACGCGACGCAAAGGCAAGACAGAGCCGATCTGCAAGCAGATGAAGCACCCACACTACTTGCACACGCCCCGCATATTCTTTCCTTCACATCTGGGATCGGGAGCGGGAAATGGAGCTATTGGAAAGGCCTTGCATAAGCTCCGCGGTTGTTATTCGGCTGGTATCCCTTGATATAGGTGTCTTCGCTCTCAGCAATTTCTCCTCGATTCAAGAGTTGGAGACCAGCTGCTGCTGCAGAAGTATCGGCTTTTGAAACTGGCGAAACATCAACCACAATGGCGAAATCCGGGGCACAGACGAGCGTCTACAACAAGCTCGTTATTGCGTTTGTCGCCTTAGGGTCGTTGGTGAGTGTCTTGCGCTCAGTGTTTCCTTATATGCAGGCTGACCAGTTCTTTTCAGACCTATGGGTATGCGTCATCCATTATCAGCAGCACGATTGGAGAGGCCGGCTGGTACACATACTTCAACCTGCCTGCCGAGGGTGAACCTGGCTATGCTAGCGTCACCACGCCTGTCATTTCGACTGCCAATGGCGTCTTCAGTGCCGGCGGTGCAGTCACTGCGCTATTCACGATGTGGTTTTGCGATGCTTTTGGTCGAGTCGGGAGCATCCAGCTGGGCTGCCTTTTCGGCATGCTAGGAGGCGCCCTGCAGGGAGGTGCAAAGAACATCGAGTGAGTGTTTCCATCATGAAATGGCTACACTGATTGCTAACGCGCAATAGGATGTTCCAAGCTGGACGATTCATCATGGGAATGTATGTTGAGACTTCTCCGCACAGATGATCCTCCGCCTGCGCATCCTGTATGATTGCTGACTCCTGGAACACAGGTGCGTCGGAGTCATGGTTACAACCACCCCAATGTACCTCTCCGAGATGGCCAGCCCGAGCTCACGCGGTTGGATCGTCGGCCACCACGCTATTTTCCTCGTTTTCGGGTACATGCTCGCGGGCTGGATTGGCTTCGCCATGTACTTTGCGCCAAAGGAGTTCGGATGGCGCTTTCCGCTGTGTTTCCAATGCCTTCCGCCTCTCATCCTCTTTGCCGGCTCTTTCTGGGTCCCGCGTTCTCCGAGATGGCTTGTCTCCAAGGGCCGAATGGAAGAGGCGTGGACAGTTCTTCAGCGGCTGAGACGTTCACCAGACGACCCTAATGATTTGGTTGCGAAGGAAGAGCTGTTCCAAATCAAGGAACAGTTGAAGCTTGACCAAGAGAAATTAGTGGCATACGGAGGTAGCCCATGGAAAGCAGTCATCAAGAAGAGAAGCTACCGCAAGCGGATGATCATTGGATTCCTGACACAATGGGGCGCTGAATTTGGTGGTCCCCTCATCATCGTAAGTTTGATGGCCTTCTTAGCAAACACCTGCTAACGTGAGAAAGAACAACTATGCCGTTCTTCTCTACAACAACCTCGGCCAGACGGGCTACATGCCTCTGCTGCTCTCGGCTGTTTGGCTCACCACTGCCGGTCTGATCTACAACCCCGGAGGCGCGTGGCTCCACGACAAGGTCAACTCGCGTCGCGGCATGTTCATCACTGGCTTCTGCGGGATCGTGGTGACCACTTCTGTATTGGCTGCCATGACAGCCCAGTATGCAGGCACCAGCAACACAGCTGGTAATGCCGTCGGTGTACTCTTCATGTTCTTGTACCTTGCCATGCAAGGAACCTGCTGCGACACGACGATGTACTTGTACATCTCGGAGATTTTCCCCACGGAGATTCGTGCAATTGGAATGGGATGGTCGCTTTTTGGGCAGTTTGCCGGTAAGTATCCGTTCGCGCAAGTGCAGAGACTAGTGCTGACCAACACCAACAGCCACGCTTGTGCTTTTGCAGACGGCTCCGACTGGGTTTGCCGAAGTGGGCTGGAAGTACTACCTTGTTATCATCTGCTGGAGCGTCTTCTTCATCCCGGTCATCTACTTCTTCTGGCCCGAAACGGCGCAGCTTTCGCTCGAAGAGATTGGGAAGAACTTTGGCGACGAGGTCGCCGTGCACGTCAACGATGCGAGTGAAGAGGAGAGACACCGCCTTGACCAGGTTCTTGAGAAGACAGATGTGCTCAAGAACGGGAGCGTCGTCAGCAACAGTGGAGGTACCAGCCCGGCAAGCGTTGAGCAGAATGGCGAACGAAAGGTCTGAGGGAATCGAGAGGCTTCTGCTTATTTCTTTGAACGTTCATTTTCTATTGCCAATTCCGTAAGTACTTTTTAACCATTGCCAAAATACTTCATATTAGACATTGTAGTTGTAATTCTTCAATCGAGGATTGCTTTTCCTTCGACCCGAGGGCATGAGATGGGTGACATCAGTCGATGCGGCGAAGCAGGTATCCACAGTGCAGGCTGGAGGCCTCATTCGCAATTGGACGCGCGGACATGGGGGCGAGACAGAGGCTACGCCGTGTGGCAGTTCTCGAAGGTATAGTAAGCGGTACTATAGATAGATCTGACATCCACGTACGGAGGCCGTCACACCGCTCGGCAGGCACAGCTGGCTGCAGAGCCATCCGAAAGCGTCGTCGAGAGGCATTGATCTGCCAAGCGTCAGGAGAGTGGCATTGTTGTCACCTGCAGCGATGCGGCGTGGCGGCGAAGAAAGTGTCGATGGTAATCAAAAGACGGCGGCGCAGTTGCCGAGTTGATTGTGCGGGGTCCGCTCTGACTCTCGCTTCCATCGGACGCGGAACGGGGAGCTGTGCCGCCCGCTTGCGCCCGTCGATCCCCACGTCCCAACACCAAACCTTCTCATCACCTCGGAATTGCTTTGTACAATATCTACGAATCCGTACCCGCGTCCAGCCTCTCGGCACCAGCCCTCCCCTATTGCGGATTCGCGCGCATGCTCGGCGTTTCATCAGATCGCCCGCCCGCCGTCCACGTCCAGGTTCACGCCCGTGACAAACGAGGCCTCGTCGCTGGCCAACCACACGGTCGCGTTGCTGACATCGCGCACCTCGCCCAACCTGCCCAGTGGGACGCTTGCCGTGATCTGTGCCCGCATCTCCGGGGTTATTTCTTTGCCGATGAAGGTCTGCAACAATCCCGTCGCCGTCGCCAGCGGACAGACCGAGTTGACCCGGATCTTGTGCGGTCCATACTCGGCTGCGAGGCCCATTGTGGCCTGTGGAATTGTCAGTCAGCGCGTCTTGTGTTTGCGCTCACGTCAACCTACGTTTGCGACGGCCCCTTTGGATGCGTTGTACCACACCAGTCCTGGGCGCGGTCGATGAACGCCAACCGAGGCGATGTTGACTATGACACCACCGGTGCCCTGCTTTATGACGCGTTTGGTGAAGGCATTGCTCCCCAGGAAGACGCTTTTGACGTTGACAGCAAAAACCTTGTCGAACTCTTCCTCAGTCACCTCGTTCGTGGGCTATGTTTGTTGTCAGTGAAAGACATCCTACCTTGCTAACATTGTGCATACCTTGTTCTTGTATGAAGTTCCCGCATTGTTAACTAGAATGTCTATTTTCCCCCAAGCTTTTATCGCCGCGTCTATGGCGGCATCCCATTCAGCTGCCTTGGACACGTCCATCTTTTGGAACGCGAAGGCATCCGATGTTGTGGCGAGTTTCTCGCCTCCCTCAGCGTTGATGTCGCATAGCAGCACGTTAGCGCCCTCTTCAGCGAAATGTTTCGCGATGGCTTCCCCAAAGCCGGAGCTAGCGCCTTGTGCTCGTCAGCAACTGTGGGTGCACCACGCATTTCGGGCGAGTACATACCTGTTACGATAGCGACTTTGCCTTCTAGACGCATGCTGGCGGTGCAACGTTGATGAAAATGACAGTTGGATGAGAGATGGTGGACTTTTTGTCTTTAAAAGACGGATTGGGTAGCACAGAATGCGGGGTTGGTCGCATGTACTTACCCCCACCCTTCTCTACCCCTCCATTACTTCCTCCATCAACATCACGCGTCATCGACGTCCATTAAATACCTTGGCCTCTCGGACTATCTTCCAAACCCAAACTTATCACTGCGACTGATTTAATTCACCATGACGTACAAGCTGCCCTTCAGCGTTAGTACTTCCTTTGTACATGAGCTCTGCGATTTGCTAACTTATTTTTCAGCTCGAGCGACCGGACCTGCTCAGCACACAATCTTATGTTGGAGGTCAATATGTTTCTGCTCAATCAGGATCGACGTTTGATGTCATTGGTTAGTGTTGCAGATCTGCCGGCCGGAAACAGATCATGAAGCTTACCCAATCTACAGACCCTGGAACGAACAAGCCCTGGGCCCAAGTAACCAACAACTCAGCGGAAGACGTTCCCTCAGCCGTGGCTGCAGCTCACGAGGCCTTCCAACATTATCGTACCGTGTCTCCACGTACGCGGGCACAATGGCTTTACCGCTGGGACTCGCTAATACGCGAGCACAAAAATGACTTGGCCACGATCATGGTCTACGAAACTGGCAAGCCATTTGCTGAGGCGATCGGGGAGATGGACTACTCTCTCAGTTTCACTTGGTGGTTCGCTGGAGAAGCTGAACGGATTCAAGGAACAGCATTCCAGCCTGCTCTGCCAAACCGCCGGGTGCTTACAATCAAGCAGCCCGTTGGAGTTGCGGTTGCACTCGTGCCGTGGAACTTCCCCGTAGCGATGGTTCTCAGAAAGGCTGGCGCGGCACTGGCGGCGGGTTGCACGATGATCGTGAAGCCGTCGCCCGAAACGCCATTGACCGCACTGGCTCTTGCGAAATTGGCAACTGAGGCCGGTTTCCCGTCCGGAGTGCTCAACATCCTGCCGACGAGCCTTGAGAATACGCCGTCCTTGAGTGAGGCTCTTTGTCGCGATAAGCGTGTCAAAAAGGTCACTTTTACGGGTACGTGCGTGCGCATCCATTTCCTGGCAATAGACTGACAAACTGTAGGCTCAACGCGTGTTGGCAAACTAATTGCCAACCACTGCAGTGACGGCTTGAAAAAACTTACCTTGGAACTCGGCGGAAATTGTCCTGCCGTTGTCTTTGACGATGCCGATCTCGAAGGCGCAATCGGGCAACTCATTGCACTCAAATGGCGGCACGCCGGGCAAGCCTGCATCACCGTAAACCGCTTCATCGTGCAGTCGGGCATCTACGACGCCTTCATCGAGCGCTTCAAAGCCGAAACCGCCAAACTCGTCGTCGGGCACGGCGCGGACAAAGGCACAACGCTCGGCCCTGTGACGACGCCGCGCGGTGTCGATCGCGCCGAGGCACTGGTCAAAGATGCAGTGTCCAAGGGCGCGAAGCTCGTGCTCGGCGGGAAGCGCACCAACCCCAACGGCTCCGAGGGCTACTTCTTCGAGCCAACGATCTTGGTCGACATGAATGCGGAGACCCAGGTCTCCTGCGAGGAGTGCTTCTGCCCCATCGCCGCGTTCTATCGCTTTGAGACGGAAGAGCAAGCCGTGAAGATGGCGAACGATACGCCCATGGGCTTGGCGAGCTACGCCTTTACGAGGGATGTGAGCCGCATCTGGAGACTGTTTGAGAACTTGGAGGCGGGTATGATTGGGTTAAACACTGGTGAGTCATCGTGTGCTAATGCTTCTGGTTTGTCTTTGGTGGGGAATGCTTACGTGTGTGCGAAAATAGGCAACTCGTCAGCGGCCGAGTCGCCGTTCGGCGGCATCAAGGAGTCGGGTTACGGTAAGGAGTCGGGCAAGGATATCGCTGTGAGCGAGTACATGGTCACGAAGACGGGGACGTTTACTGTGGATGGCCTTTGATTCGAGTGGCTCTTACGCCGAAGGGATCGACTTCATGGGTAGGTTTAGGTATGTTGAAAATGAGTCTTCCCTCGCTGTCTCAGAGATCTGAGATTACGCAGTGGATGCTCAATGCCAAAATAAAACGGTTGTTGATGGCTCCGGCTGAATTTCCCACCATTTGGTTGGCTATCAACATTCAACAAAAGCCTGCGTATCTATCAAGCACTCCTTAGGGGGTTGTGTGTCGCTTCGACTTGATACTTAAGTGATTGTTACATATACACAAAGCCAAGATGTTGTGGGTGCCAGAGCACCCCAACAAGGGTACGAGGATACAAGGAAAAAAGTAAGTCATGTACCCTTGTAGAGTGCGGAATAGTCTAGTTCGACCCCGGGGTCGGTCAAGACTATAAAAATCGTTCTTTATTTAGCACGGCCTAGTCCCCTCTAGACAGAGGGATAAATAGGTCGTAGTCGGGTCGTAGACCGTAATATTTACCAAGTAGCCTTTCTACGCGAAGGTATAATGCTAGGTGGTCTCTCTAAATACTACGTAGTCTTTCCACACTGTTAAGTGGCCGGTACTAGAAAAACTAAGTTAACACGTTATACTTTAGGCTGCATTTTAGGCATTCTTTAGCCTGGCTAAGCCCGACCAAACCAGGTCGGGTCGTACTTTAATTAGCACGACCCGTCCCGGGCACCTTCGACCCGCCTGAACCTCTGGACGGACTATATTCTGGACTGGATCGTTCCGCACTCTGTACCCTTGAAACAAAGGCTGAGCCAACTATCCGCAGCCTTGTGGATGACGACAAAGAAGGAGTCTTTGACCAAAAATGTCGACGGTCGCATCTCTTGGTCGGTCCATTCACCACATTGGTATAGTTGTCTCCGAGCCCAGTCGTGCTAGGTGCAGTGTACGTCGTGTTGTAAGTTTTCCGTTCATATCATGGTCATTTCTGCATGTTCACTCCACTCTCTCACTTTGACGCGCCAGTTACTCTGCAGTTGTTTCTATTGTCAGATGCTGCATGAGCTCAAAACTTGCAATTCAGCCCCCACACTAATTCAGTAAATCGCCCCCACCCATAAACAATGCCTAAGACAGGCATGTTCTTCTGTCTTGATTGGTAGGTTAATATCAAATGTGGAGAATGTGGCTGTGGTACTGATGCTTCCATTGCTTACGTGCATCGTACGGACTTCTCGGCACTTCAAGTTCTCTATATTTGAATAGCCGAGATGTTGCTTCGACCAATAATATCTTCCGGCATATCTACGCTTGGCCTATTAGTCCACCGGATCTTTTGTTTGGCAAGACCGGGTTCATTGAGTGCTGCAAAATTAGAGAACAGTGGCATGGTGCCAGTTGCCTTGGGAGCTGAGCGCGGCTGCTTTTTAAAAGGCCTGTAGACACTTCGAGGGCTATCATCAACTTTTCTTGACGCGTTTCTCTTTCAACACTATGTCTTCTCTCGATGAGATCTACCAATCAAGCTCATACGGAATTTACACCGGAGTTTGGACCAACTGGAGCAAAGGACGTATTTTTGGGGCGACATTGACAGTGAACAGGCGCGAGGGTGCACTCTTGATTGCCTTCCTCGCGCTTTTTGTCAGCGTTGTCGGAACCCATTTCTGGAGAGTTGCTTGTTTCGCGCTTCACCGTGTGTTTTCTACCGAGGCAGCACAGGATGCTCTCCATCATCAGCGCCAAATAATCCTTCGGAATTCGGCCAATGGTACAAGTGGCCTTGTCAACCTAGCCAATATTCTATGGACGTGGAGCCGGAAGAAGCTTGTCAGGAAGCCTTACCAAAGGACTCTACCGCTAATTGGTTTTGCGCTACTCTGCATGGTCGCTTTTGGTCTGGCAGGTACCTTTTCCTCTAAAATATCTACTGCATCAGGAAACGACGTCCTTATCAAAGGTTCAAACTGCGGAATACTAGACTCCGAGGAATACCTCGATTTTGCCACCCAAGTCGCATACTACTTCTCGTCCATGTCTCAATACGTAGACTCCTGGACAAAATACGCAGAAGAATGCTATATGGGCAGCTCTGGAATGCAGAACTGCGACGCCTATACGAAGCAACGACTACCAACTAAAATTTACCGGAACGCCAGTTGTCCTTTCGAAGAAGATATGTGCAAACTCAAATTTGGCAACATTGTATTCGATACCGGCTATCTGGATAGTAACTCTGACCTTGGCATCAACGCCCCCGCAAATGAACGAATTTTGTTTCGCCGTGTTTCTAGCTGCGCTCCGCTCGAAACAGAAGGCTTCCAAGACTCTTTCCAAATGTCTGGGGAAAATTTCAACCACACCCGATATAACTTTGGAAAGGCCATGGACGGGCTCGGGACTTATTATAACCAAAGCACCTACGAGCACGCAGATTTTACTTGGACGAAAGATGGAAAAAGGCTAGTTCCATACAATACACCTGAAACCTATGAGCTTTTGTAAGTTCTACGCCCTTTTTAGTACAGGCGGGTGCAAATTGAGGCAGAGATGAAGACTAATAATATGTAGCTTAAGCACCGCATTCGTTTTAAACGGATCAAATTTTGTTAATCGATCACAATTTGACATTATCCCTAAACTGCAACAAAAAGACGCGGACATACATTTATTATTTTTATCTGCCAACAAGGTGTTAGTACTCTCATCAACCCGTTCAGTAACCGACCCTAACTGCATTTTCTTAAAAAAAATAATTAGGAGCTATACAGACCCCATAAACGACACGTGGTTTTCAGCTCATTACCCGAGTGGTGTAAATAAAAATAATATGACCACTCGCCTCTATGGGGCAGATCGCTCTGGCTCCTTGTTAGCTTGCTCTGTCAAGGAACAGTACTGCAATCCGAATCTTCCTTTAGCCAGCCGTTGTTCACCTTTTGGAGGTACATATGAATCAGCTGCGTTGGCAGAAGGGCTCTGGAAAGGTTCGAAGCACAAAATAATCTTCAATTGGGTAAGCAGTATTATCACGGCTTACAGTACCACTATTTTGGATGTTGCTGGCATGCTGGGCGCGTCTTCCTTGTTGGCTCGTTATAGGTCCCAACTATGGGTATCCGGCCCACTACCGGACAACCAATGGCAACTAGAATTGGAACACTGGCATGCAGCATCCCTTCTTAGTGCACAAGGAATGATGGCTATTACGGCAAATGGGCCATCTGACTCACGCCAAAGTCCGTGGTTGCGAAAGCCAAACAATACAATAGAGGAAAACCTGTGCCGAAGCCAAGTACTTGATCCATCCAATTCACTCTTCGCATACACTAACGGCCCTTCAGAAAATTAAAAGCCTCGAACACACAAACTTCTCGGTATTTGGCCTCAGCTTCACTCTAGCACTTGGATTCGTCATTATATGCTTAGCATATACCATAGAGCCACTAATAAACTGGATCCTAAGACGCTGTAAGCGCAATCCAGACGCATATAAGCGGCTCGAATGGACAACAAACAACACATTGCAACTACACCGACTTGCTCATGAAGAGCTAGGGATTGGCACATGGGCTGAATGTGCAGGAGATGTTCCCGTTACCGAGAAAGGGCAACGGTTAGCTGTCTTGGATCTGGACGACCAGAACCACCCTCGGCTGAAGGCTCCTCCACCTATCCTCGACCTAGTTATCGGCTCTGAAAACAGCGAAGGTGGTGTCACACCTGCAAAAGAGAACATATCACGTTCCTTAAGTGCAGAACAAAGCAACAACACCAGCCGTACGAACATCTCCGCAGACCAGCAAAAGAACTCAGAGCCCACTACTGAGACCGACGAAGACGATAACTCTACAAAAGAAAACCCCTCGCGACCTTCGACCGCAGAAGAAGAAACCAACAACGGCAGCCGTACGGATAGCTCCCCTGCCCAGGGAAGGACCTCGGTGGTGTCGACGTTGACAACTTTCGATGAAGATGCGTAACGGTGTCGAGGTTTTTGTGCTTGAGCGTGATGGGTATGGACAGGTAGACCAGCGTTGCGTAATTAAGTTTCTTCCTCATACCCCTGCATGCCGGCATTGTCTTCTTCTCGTGCTTCTTGACAGCAACATCAACAAGACCTGTTACCATAGGCAGCTCGTCTCCACGTCCGGACGGCGCTGTCCAGTGTCCACCACCAGCCAGCCGCAGATACAGCAAACCAACCGCGCGACCTTCTCCTCCGTCCTCTCAGAACACATCTTGAAGGGCAACGATATAAGAGAAATCAAAACCCCTCGAATCTATCCTTGCGTGCACGATGAGAACCTAAACAGTACACTATCTCCCACTCCTCAATCCTCTGTATTTATAATCCGCATCAGGACGAACCAACTCCTACAGTGTTGAAGCAAATGTCGGCCACGGTAAGTTATATCGCGCCTTTGTCTTCACTGTCAGCCACCACACCCCTCTACTTAACCCAAATCTACACCTAGACCTTCCTAGTCCCCTCCACAGACCCTCCGCAAATACTCCGCACCCGCGCACATACGCTTCCCTCCTTGCGCGATCGGGTGCGTTGACGTGACCGTCTACCGTATTTTATTTCCTTGTTAAGCTAGACATAAGACAGAGCTAATGCGTGTGCGTTTTGGTTTTTTGTGCGCGTTCGTGGGGTGCGGGTGGGTTGGTGTTGATGGCGGCGGAGGGTGTGGGTGCGTGGGTAAGTCGTGGCTGCTATGGGGCGTTGGGGGGTGGTGGTGGGGCTGTTGGGGTTGCTTGCTGTTTGAAACTAGGTTTCTCTATACATTTCGGTAGCTCCATTAATGCAATGAAGCTAGTTTTGTAATGCTAAATAAATGTTTTCAGTCAACCGGGAAGCTGTTCACGATCTCATGGAGCGGCCACGAATAATCCAGCAAGCTCCCATTTTGCGAGTAAACCTCACTTCGCAAAGCAACAAGGTGAAAAGCTACCCAAAAGCTCATGACTTCCCTAAAATACGTCTACACAAACCTAGAGCGACCAAACCTCCTACCTCCCCCGCCATCACATGGCAAACTCCCAACTCTCGGTCGTGAGCACGGGCCACGCATTGAGATCAGCAAACAGCTCGTCCCACGCGTCGACACCAACATCAAACCCCCAATCCACATCGCCGCCCTGCATCCAAGCATCAAGCTCGCCATCGCCGTGCGCGCCTACCGCAGCCTGCTGCTGCCCAAAATCCGGCAATGGCTGTTTCTCGCGACTGCCGACAGCGGGGCTGGTCGCAGCAGCAGCAGCAGCGGCCGCGGACGCCGCGGACGCCGCGCCCGCCGCAGGCAGGCTGATCTTGTGCTTTTGGAGTATTTCGTCCAATGACGCGAGAAAGCTCGCTGCCAGCGCTGACCCCCGCTTCACCCGCTCGAGCATCTGGCACGCTTCGACGATCTCAAGCTTCCGCTGCTCCTCCTCTGGTCCGCGCACCTTGGTCGATGACAGGTCCACGACGAGCACCACCGCGGCCAAGGATACGTGATGCACGACCATACTGAGCCTGGCCAGGTCAACAGGCTGCTTATTCCCGGCGTCTTCCAGTAGGCGCGCCACCTGCAGCACGGTGCGCGACGATTCCAGACAGGCCTGCCTGGCGAAAGCGAATTGCGGCTCGTGGAACCCGCGCACTAGCCACGGCTGATGCAGCCTGCTGCGCCTGGTGTGAGCGCACAAGTGGATCAGGCACCGTTGCGTGCTGAGGTGAGGGAACTGCTGGTTGAAACACTGGCTTTCCCGACGGCTACGATCGTCGAGCTTGAAAAAGAATGGCAAGCCAGCGAGATAGTGCTCAAACTGACGGTTTAGGTCGCGTAGAGTCTCGCAGTTCATCAGAGACGGCTCTAGCTGAAGA
The DNA here is from genome assembly GCF_010093885.1 of Aplosporella prunicola CBS 121167. Lineage (NCBI taxonomy): Eukaryota > Fungi > Ascomycota > Dothideomycetes > Botryosphaeriales > Aplosporellaceae > Aplosporella > Aplosporella prunicola. Next base: position 601,647 of record NW_022983552.1, read on the forward strand.
TCCGTCATGGCATCGGCAATGTTGCGGCATATCTCCGACATCTGGATGCGTTGCATGAAAAAGGACATGGTGCTAGGCTGCGACGGCGGGCTCTGTCGCCTCTGCTCCAAATCTTGATCACCGGCGTTCCGAGGGAGCTTCACAATCATCTGGCGCGGTTGAGCGAAATACGTGCCCTCTTGGGGACCTGGCGTGAATGCGAGAAGCCTGCACGACAGTCAGCAAAACACGAATCACAACGGCGGCGGAGAGAAGAGGCCGCACCAATCCGACGAGACGAGATGCCACCACACGCGCCTCTTGACTTCGGCCACAATCAGGCTGTCACGCAACGAGGAATTGGTGGGGCTGTCAATCTTGTGCAAAGAGAGGCTACGCGCCATGTTCAGGGCGGTAGTGTTAAGGAGATGGTAGCGAGCCAGGCAACCTTGGATATTGTACTCGAGGTAGTAAACGATAATGGTCGCTTGCACGTCCTCGAGACAAGCCGATGAAGTGCGACGCGAGTGCTCCAAGATGGCGGAGGCGGCATCGAGCCACAACGACGACGCCTGACGGGCATCTGCCGACGAGGCGAACATGGCTACGTCCTCGTTCCAGAAGTAGGCGGCGCCGGCGAGCATACTGAGGATCAGGGCAGCGTGAGCGGGCCCAGCTTGGGACAGCGGACGGCTGTAGACGTCATGAATCAAGGCGAGCACCGAGGGTGCGTGGATGATGTGGTGCAGGTAGTTGACATGAGCGCTGTAGTGTCGAAAGAGGGCGACGGTCTCATCCCTGGTCGGCAAGCAAATGGACGAGCCACGACGCGACGCGGCTTGGGAGATGTGCGCGACAGGTAGCAGTTCCAACTTGAAGGGCCAACTGGACTGGATGGGCGTGCCGGCGATGCAGTCGATGGAAGAGGCGGGCGTCAATGGCTCAGTTTCGGAGCCAGACAATGGAGGAAGAGTGGATTTGCGAAGAGCTTCGACAGCTTCCTCGAGGCGATGCAGTCGGGCCTGGACGTCCGGGTCGTTGTCGCGCGTTGTGGGAGCGGGAGTGGCGGTGATGGGGCGTGCGGACTGCGACTGCGAGATACAATCGACACCGCGCGAGCAGCAATTGGCGCATGGCTGTTGTCGGTCGCAACGCAGTTTCTTGGAGCGACAGAGCTGGCACGATACGGGCTCTTGGCGCGGACGCTTGACGGCCATGAAGGATGAGGATTGGGAGTTCGGAAAGTCCGCGGGCGCTCCGGGGGGCAGGCGCGCTTTAAGTAGTCACCACCCACACCACCCACACCACCCACCACCACCCACCACCACCACAGTCATGACTCAATCCAGCGAGACCAGGCGAGTCAGTCCGTATCCTTCCTCGACCTTCCCCTTCTAACACATCATCAAACTTCCCAGCTCCCGCGCTCTGCTCGTCCTCCTCGGCGCCTTCCTCGCTCTTTTCTGCAGCGTCGGCTTCCTCAATTCCTTCGGTGTCTTCCAGGACTACTACATGTCCCATCAGCTCTCCGATTACTCGGAATTCCAAGTCTCATGGCTCGGCTCCTTCCCCATCTGCATCATGTACATCCTCTCCCCGCTGGCTGGCATCCTCGTCGACCGCATCGGCGCCCCCATCCTCATATTTGGCGGCGGCATTGGCACCCTGCTCGCCGTCTTCATGACTTCGCTCAGCTACGAGTACTACCAATTCTTTCTCGCCCAAGCCTTCCTGCTCGGCGCCAGCATGACCTTCGTCTTTTGCCCCGCCGTCGCTACCGTCTCCAAGTACTTCCACAAGAACCGTGGCTTGGCCTTGGGTATCGCTATAGCCGGCTCCTCCACCGGCGGCATCATCTGGCCCATCGTCCTCGACCAGCTTCTCAACCACGACGGCGTGAGCTTCGGCTGGACTCTTCGCATCATCGGCTTCATCATGCTGCCGCTCCTCGTCATCTGTCTGACGACTGTGCGACCGCCTCTGGAGCCGCCGCAACCGCCTTCGACCGACGAGGACGAGAAGACCCCATCGGAGCCGAAAAAACAAAAGATAGATATTTCCATCATCAAGAACCCCACGTTCCTCCTTCTCAGCGCCGGCCTCGCCATCTGCTACCTGGGCATGTTCAGTCCGTTCTTCTACGTCACGTCGTACTCTCGCTCTCTCGGAATGTCGACAAGCCTCTCCTTCTACATGGTCTCCGTAGTCAATGCCGCATCCCTGTTCGGGCGTGTCCTGCCCGGCTTCCTCGCGGACCGCTACGGTCACTTTAACCTCTGCGCCGCCGCTGCTCTGACTTCCGGCATTACCGCCCTCTGCTGGACTGCCGCAAAGAATGAGGCCGGAGTTATTGTCTGGTCCCTGTTCTATGGATTTACCTCTGGGGTATGTTATTCGCTTTTCCCCTTTCATCTGACCCTGCTGACAGAAAAAGGCCATCATGAGCCTTCAAACAGCCTGCGTGGCTCGAATTGCAACAAAAGAAACACAGGGAACGGCCGTCGGCTTCTTCATGGGCTTGCTCGCTCTGACGTAAGCCGGAATGTCTTATTGCAATTTAAAGGGTTTCGTTGCTGACTTGTCCTTTAGAGCACTGTTTGGTACGCCGATCAGCGGACAGCTAGCCGGCTCTTACGGTTACCTCGCCTTGTCCTTGTATTCTGGCGCCACGTTGATCGCTGGCTCGCTGTTGATTATTTGGGCTCGCTTGAGGCTCGAACGGAATCTGTTTGCGGCAAAGTAGACGAAGCCACGGGTAATTATATAACTTTATATAAAGGATATTATAGGGCTGAATTGTCTCAGATGGTGAGTAGCAATCTGCTAAGCTTATAGATATAATTAATATTGGATAGATGCGTTTAGATGTAGACCAAAGACAGTACCTTTAAGGGATTTCTTTAGGCATTGTTTATCGCACTATACAAAAAATATCATATTCAAGGCCGCCCTTGGACTTAATAGTTCGCCATTTGTATATTTTTTCTTAATTAAACTCCAAGGTCGTTTCCTGCATAAATGCTATCCTCTGTGAGAACAACACCCTAATGCCAGTACTTCAAAGGCAGCGCCCTGGTATGCTCCCAGCCAGCATCCAACGCATCCACCACATCCTGCGGCAACGGCCCCTGCTCCAGCGCCACCAAGTTCTCCTCCAGATGCTTCGTGCTGCTGGCACCAACAATAACCGCATCATTGTACTCCTTCTTCAACGCCGAATGATGCGCCAACCACCGCAACGCGGCCTCGGCCTCGCTAATCCCGTGCTTGGCAATCACCGGCCGCAGGATATCCAGCGCCTTGAAGTTCGGCTCGTTCCAGTACCGGCTCTGGTGCAGCTGGCCCTGCTTCCTCTTCGGATCAAAGCGCGAGCCCTCCTCGAACTGCTCCTGGCCGCGGTGGTAGCGGCTCGTGAGGAAGCCGCCCGCCAGCGGGTTGAACACGTACAGCGAGATGCCGTAGTGGCGCAGGCAGGGCACCAGCTCGGCCTCGACGAGCCGGTTCTGCGCGTTGTACAGGCCCTGGTACACGGAAGGCTGCACCCAGCCGTGCCGCTTTGCGATCTCGCACATCTGCGCCACCTCCCACGCCTGGAAGTTGCTGAGCCCGAAGCGCTCGAATCGCCCCTCTTTGTACAATGCATTGACCTCGCGCAGCGTCTCCTCGAACGGCGTCGCCCGGTCCGGCCCGTGCAGGTAGAACATGTGCACCTTGTCGGCGCGTAGGGCCTTCAGGCTATCCTGCAGTCCCCTGCGCACGTCGGCGGGTGAGTGTGTGAAGTCCTCGGCAAAGAGCCAGCCCATGCCTTTGCCCTTGGTTGGGTACAGCTTCGTCTCCATCCGGATGCCTCGCTCCTGCCACTGCGCGGCCCCGAGGTACTCTTCCGTCGTGCCGCCGCCGTAGACGCGCGCCGTGTCGATCTCGTCGTGCCCATGTGCTTGGAAGACGTCGATGAGGGCCGCGGCGTCTTCGTGCGTGGTTACGCGCATGCCTTCGCGGCCTGGTGGGGGTGGGGGCGTTAGTTGCGGGAGCCTTGGGAGGGGAGGGGCTTGACGAACCTGCCTCTCCGATTGTCATGGCGCCGAGGACGACGCCGATGTTGCTGGTGGGTTGCTTGGTTGCCATTGTGAAGATTTGGTGATGGTGAGAAATGTGGTAAACTTGTTAAAGCTGAGGTAAGGACGTGGGTAAGGCAAAGGAAGAGCTGGAAGAACAGTGCGAGTCCAATAGCACCAAGGACGGCCCAAGAGAATATAAATACAAGAGCCCAACCTCAACGCCATGGAGTTACCACGCTTAACTCCAACAGCGCTGCTCATGGGCGTGACGTGATGGCTGGAGCTAAGCGGCTTAACTCCGCAAACTCCAATTCCTCGGTGGCACTCTCCCTACACTAGTGCTTAAAGCTATTTAAGAGTGGGGCCTAAAGGGGGAATTCTTCGGGATTGCCCCGTCTTAACGTCTGGCGTTGGTTGGGCGGGCAGTTCTTTGCTATTCTGGCTGGATGTAAGGGGCTTTTGCGTTTTCGTCGGCTCATCACCATCTGATGATGATGGGCTGTCGAGAAAGTGAATGAAAGGAACAGCTAAGAATGGCTTTCCTTGCGCGAGAGGTGGACAAACACAATTGCAGTGACGGCACTGTCATATCATGCATCTTCCGTTTATCACCCAATCAAAACAATTCCGCATCACACCAGCTAAGATTTGTCTCCAAACTACCTAGTACCTTCTCCAAGTCATCGCCACCAGCTCAAGGAAACCTAATGTACACCTTGATCTCCTCATGCTGATCAAACCGTCTATAGTACTCCGGCACATCCTCAATCCCAATAGCCGCTGTCTCAATGAAATGCGGGCTCGCCCTCCCCGCCGAAATAAGCTCCGCAAGCTGCGGCGCAAGCTCCTTCGGATCAACAACACCAGCACGGTAGCCCAACCCTTTCCCAAAGAAGTCCGACACAGGGAACGAGATGTCGGGGCTGATATCGCCGGCATTCGGCGCACCCGAGCTCGCTTCCTGCGCCATGTACACGCCAATCTGCCCGATGCCGCCGCGCGCCCGCGTCACGCCCACCATGTTCCGCAGCACGATGTCCTGCTGCGGCTCGCCCGCCGCGTTGACGGCTTCCTCGCCCACGCAGTCGACCGCGCGCACGACGCCCCCCGGCTCCTGCGCCAGGATCTGCTGCACGGGGTCCGACTCGTTGAAGTTGATGGGGATGGCGCCGATGGAGGCCGCGCGCTCGAGGCGCATGGGCGTGCGGTCGATAGAGTACACGCGCGACGCGCCCCGCAGCATGGCGGAGTAGGCGGCCAGCAGGCCGACGGGGCCCGCGCCGAACACGGCTACTGTGTCGCCTGGCTCGAAGCCTGACCAGCTGATTGCTTGCCATCCTGTCGCGAAGATGTCGGCCGTCGTCACGTAGTCTTGCTCGATGGTCGCGTTGGTCGTGTTGTGTGTCAGTGGCACGGGGATGAGCGAGTCGTCGGCGAAGGGCACCCTGGCGTACTCGGCTGTACACAGACAGAAGCGTCAGAAAGGTAGCTGTTACGTCGCGGATGAACATTATACGTACCCTGGAGGCCGACGCCGCCCGAGATGCCAAAGATGCCATTGGACTCGAACGAAGGCGGCTCCATGTTCAGATGGCCGGTGGACGGGTTGTCCGGGATGACGACGTAGTCGCCGACCGAGAGCGACGAGACGGCGTTTCCGATCTCTGAGATGTAGCCGATGGCTTCGTGGCCCATGCCCCACGGCGCGTCTTGCCCTTGCAGGCCGTGGTACATATGCAAGTCGGATCCGCAAATCGCAGAGGTCGTGATGCGCACAATCGCGTCGGAGCCCGCTTGGAGGGTCGGCATTGGCAGGTCTGCGACCCGCACTTGGTTGGGGACGCCTTCGTAAAGGACGCCGCGCATGGTCGCGTTGAGGGACATTGCTGTGGTTTTTCTGTTTGGAGAGCAAAGAATTTGGGAGTCGAAGGGCTGGAGTTCCAGTGAAGAGCTTGAGAAGCCATCTCGTGCGCTTTATATGCGCCGTAGAGTAGTTGACTATGGCGGTGATAGTTCATTGAGGTCGTATGCGAATATGCCGACAGCAAGGGAGTGGACAGATGCATCAACATCATAGCGTCAGCCAAGAGAGGCTGAGCATTGTAGCTTATGACGCAGCTTCGAGAGAGCCATAAGCAACTTGCATATTGATCTGCACCCCGGACTGTTTACAGCCAATGAAAAGCATGAGCCTTTTAAAGTTATGGGTCCTAAGCCGTTTAAATCAAACTGGGCCGTTTGGACAAACGTACCAATGAGTCGACAGCTGCTTTTGAGATAAGGTGATAAACATCGGTTGGCGTAATTGGATTCCGAAAGAAGCCTTGTTTGCACGACGCAAAGGTGAACGCTTGCTGTATCTCCGTTCTCTGCTCCAATATCCGTCTGAATCCCACTTTTCTTAAGTCCGTTCCGGGACCATATTGCTGAACTGCCGCAATGGAATTAATAGTCTCAAAAGACAGTAAGGGCTGGAATCGCTAAGGCGGAAGCTCAACCCGTCTTGAGGTAGCCGGCAATTCTAGCATCCTCGAAACCGCCGGCAGCTCTACCGGCTCTGGATTCCGTATTCCATTCACCTCCGCCTCGAGTATTGCGTTGTCTGGAGGCATTTCTGGATACGTGCGCTCCGTAGTTTCTAGTTCGGCCTTGTGCCAAATCGGTTGGTCATCTGTACGGTCATTGCGCCTACTCTTCTTTCGTTTAAGCCAGCAGAAAACTGTCGCCGCCGAGACTAATACGAGGGCAACGAAAGCAACGACAGCAACTGTGATGCCTGCAATAGCGCCCCCCGAAAGATGTTTGTGGCTGTGTTTTGCCGTGGATGTGGAGCTTGCCGTAGAAGTTGGAACGGCGGAAGAAGACGCAGACTCGTAATCGTATGTATCCCGGGCAACGGACTTTGAGAACACGGCCGAGAGATCGCTGCTGTTCCAACCCAACTGAGGTGACGACAGTGCTGCGCCCCCTGATGAACTGCGCAGTGAAAAGAAAATATCAGCTGGGATTCCGATAAAAAGCAAAGAACACGAGATTTACCTTCCTCCAATGACAGCGGTCACCACGTCCGGAACGGAATACTCCAGCTTCGGATCGAACTGTGTTCTCCACGCGTAGGTGGAAGTGTCCAGAACTTCAAATGGTGGATAGTTTTGATTACAGACGTTGTTGAGTTTCTTCGGATCACCGACTCCGACAGCAACAATGCCGCCTGAAACTATCATCTGCCCGTCGTTCCACATATTGCATTTGTGTCTGTTTCGACCAGGCGTAGTCTCCGGGTCGGTCGCCGTATCTTTTGTTACCTGTATCCAACGGAACGAAGGTAAGCTGAGAACGTAGACATCGCTGAATGTCTGCTGCTTTAGCTGATCCCAACCTCCGTATATCGTGATTTGGAAGCTCGAATCATCCGGAGCTGAGGAAACACCAGCACAGAACTCGGTCCGCTTATGAGGAATGTCGCCAGTTGCTTTTTGGTAATACCACGTGTTTGAGAAGATGTCGTAGATCCAGATGTCACTCATGTCTCGCTGGTCCCAGTCCCATCCTGGTCCGAAGTCGCTCCCTTCAAAGGCCGTGTTGTACCCGCCGAACGCGACTAATATCCCGGCTTGTCCCTTGCGCAGAAAGGTCATAGCGCCCTTCAGAATGTTCGGGCCCTGAAGTCCCGTCTGCGTGGTCATGAAGCTCCATGTTGGTTGCGCAGTGCCCGAATTCGCGGACTGGAACTTTACTGTCCCGTTGTAAGTGCCATTGTACGCCATAGCCCAGCCGCCGGTATAGAACGATGTGCCAGTCTTGATGTCTGTGGCGTAAACTCCTTCACTGTTGTTACCGAAGCTTATCTTCCCACCCTCGACCTGCACCAGATTCCAAGTATTTGATGTCGTGTTGAAAGAGTACAATGAGTTGTTAACGCCGTCTGCTTCTGGCCCCACCATACCGGCGTAGGCGTACACGGTGGTATGGTCGTAGAAAAACGTCCCAGATGCACCGCCAGATACCGGAGATTTACCGCCAGCTAAGGTGTTGCTAGGTAGGTCAACAGCTTCAAGGAGCGACATGTCAATCGGTTTGTCGACTGTGATGGTATCATTTAGTGTGAGCCAGTAGAGCGAAGAAGTGTTTTGCCAGGTCTCTCCATCGTCGAATGTGTAATTCCCGCTTGAAAACAGTAAGCGGTCTCCAACAATGGTGGCTGGCGGAAACATTATTAGTATGGATTTTTGTATATGCGAGACAAAGTAAGATAGCATACTTCTCTGGTCAACGATGCCACATAGTGAGCGAGCGGACACCATGGAACGAAAGTAAGCCGGGAAGAGAACGATGGCATACCAGCTTGCATGAAGCCAGAGTATGGAAGCCAAAGACAAACCGACTCGCCGAAATGCAAGCATTGCGATTTGAAAATTGCGACGGGGAGTTTCGTTCCTGCAAATTGTTTAAGCTTCTGGGCGGAGACGATTGTCTGAAGTAGGCGCGTGGCTGCGGCACAGTCAAGCGCCCCACAATAATGAGGTGCCCCACAATAACGAGGCGCGCGCTTACAGCCCTCAGAGTTTTCTCACTTCGGAGTGCCCTCCTTGAGAGAAAACCATGGTAATCTTTCCTGGTCCAGATAAAGTCCCGCTGTTAAGGTAGACACTTTCGTGATAAGTATCAGGGCGATTTGGATTGTCTGTCGCTTCTAAAGCAGCTATTACCTTGCACACAGCGGAGATAAATGCCGAACATTGCGGATGATACTGCTAAATCCCTCCTATCCTCAAGCAACCAAGGAGTCGATGCGACAGTCTATGCCGTACTCTGCTGCACAATGTCCTATGGCCCTGGTAGGAAGAAACAGGCTCCAATCGTCTTCTTCGATAGGCGATACCGTATTCAGTGCTTTCACATATTCCCAGTACTCTGGATATGCACCACTCATTTCCCAATCAATGAGACCGGTTATCCTCACCAACCCTTCAGCTCCAGTTCCAAACTCAACCATGATGTTCCTAGGATGTAAATCGCCGTGTGTCATTACAACACGATGGTCTGTCCGAAGGAGAGAATTTAAGAATTGAAGGTAAGCACGAGAATATCTTGGCCCAGTTCCTGAGAGTAGGAATTTGTTAAAGTCGGTTTCGTTCCGTATAGGAGTTTGACTGAAACGTGTGTATCTCCTTGTGTCTTTACAACAAGGAACATCTCCTTTACAAAGACACGTTGCTCCACCAAGGTAAGGTGAAGGCAGTGGCAGAGACCTCAGCTTTTCGAGTATAGCGCTTAACTGGTTCTGAATAGAATGTTTGTGTTCTCCAGACAGTGACGACCAGGACTTGTCCAATGGATTCCCTTTGATAAATGTCATAAATATGTAGGTCCGAAGGCCGATGGAGAGCGCACCGAGAGGTCGAGGTAGCGGTACATTGTCCGAAATTCGTTGCACGTATTTCATAATATGTGCCTCGTTGCAGTCCATGTAGAGCCCATGCTTTACGACGATACCATTTTCGAGTAGGACGATGGTCTTGCCGCCGGATTGTGAAATTGTCGTCCCTTTCTGTAGTATTTCCGTAAAATTTGAGACAAACCTTGGAGCATCCGAGGAAGGAAATTGGTCCAGGTTAGAGGTGTCAATGATTGCGCTGACCTCCGGATCCAGTTTTTGGTGCACAATGACTTGACTAGGCCGATCCGTAGCCTCTGTTTGGGTTTCAAGTGGTGTCTGTGAAATATCTTGGATGCGCTTGGATGGTACAGATGTGTCGTTTCGAAAATTCGGGGAAGGTCGCATTTTCTCCCATTTCGCGCGCCTGTTCGGGTAGGATGTGGCGTATCTCTTAAACAAAGATGAAAGATCAGCTGACGGGTCCCTTTCCAGTGATTCCTTAAAGGTGGACAAGATAGATTCGTTCATGCGCTGGAGCTTGTCATCGACCTGTGAGGATGTCATAGTCCCAACGATCTTTTTGTCCTCTGAGACATTGCTCTGAATAACAGGTTTGTCTACGAGAGCTGGCGACATTTATGTGGAAGGAGAATGGAGTCAGCTCTCTGTGAGAGTGCCAGGTCGAGCTTGATGTTATAGACATGGCAACGGCCAGGCAGCAACATTCCACGCGAGACACGAACGCGACGCGTGCTGGTCAAACTTGTACTACCGGCGGGTGAGTCTGGTCACACGGAGCTGTTGGAAACCTGGCTTTGGCGATGTCTCTCTCGACCTCTTGTTTGGCCCGCTCTTCTTTGCTCTATTCCCAGAGCTCTGCAGCTGACAGGTCGTCTACCGTGCCTGCAATTTTGCGTTTACAACTTCCGCCGTTGACTGCGCACATCTCTACGGACTGGCTCTGCTTTACTCACCATCAGCAGTGACACCTTTCACAGACGTTACACGCCAGTAAAGTTTACGTTAGGGCATAATATGTAGCTTAATGCAGCCAACCCCGCTTTCTTCTTGACAACAGACGTGGTTGGATCGCAAAGCCTCCCATCATTGGATCGTGCTTCTCCTCGGCGAATCTATGTTAGTCACAGTGCCCATTTACGGAGGATTTTTGGACATGGCTCTACGAAGATTCTTTTCCTGTTGTATCCTAGTGGCAGAGGATGTGGCTCTGCTCGCCTCGATATGGACCACCTCTGGGCCACTTGGTGAAGCTGCTCCAGGAAGCACGACCCGACGTGATGCTCGAGCCGTGCGGGCGCACGCTTTGTCCCCACAGACGGTGACAGCGCAGGTGGTAGTCACCGTTTTCGGACACCTTTGACCGTATCTTCGATCCATGCCAGCGTAACGAATCACGCGTCGCCGCGGGACGCGCTGGAGGAGGTCTCGGAGTGACGGCTGCGCTCGAATTTGAACAACAGGCTTTAAAAAGGGCGAATTCCGCTGTCATGGAGACGGCGAGCGGTGCAGCGTGCTGCAGTGCAGGCAAATTCTACAGTTGGGGGATAAGCACTACCCGGCTGGCCAGAGCGCCGAAGTGCGGGGCGGAAGTGCCCACGGTGGGCGGGTGGGTCGTTGGGGATGCATTGGCTGCTTCACCCCACAGCGCTGGCGGGAAAGCCGGAAGGTGTCCAACTCTTTACGAAGAATGTGCGTTCTTGAAGTTGCAATTCTCTGGATTGCTCGAGGCGCGTAACTACGTGTTGGCTGGGTTGATCAACAAAACATTAATATTCTATCCACTCTTTTTTTGGCTGCAGTGAGGCGCAGTCGAAACCGGTTTCGCCGGAAGCACCGGCCGTCGGACACCCGAAGATAGCCCGGGCTTGTGATTGCCATGCATGATGCAAGCGTCCGCTTTACCGACGACCCACTGCCCTGCCCTTCTTCTCATCTAACTGCTACTCGTACTGACTCTGCCACTGGTTGTCCACTACCGCCTGGTATATAGTCGTTAAGGGTCGTAGGAGTTGTAGCTGCGGCTCGTTGGTAGCCGGCGGCCGTCGAGGTATCAAACGTCGGTGATGAAGTTCCTACGGGCATGTTAGTACGTACGTCACCTTCTTCCCGGTAATGACAGCGACGAACCTCGTTTTGTGTTTTCACTTTTACATGTCATCAGGCCATGCCGACTGCATGCCGGAGCGCTTGTAGGCAAGGCAGATCTTGAAGCCGAACTCAGGGTCGTAGCCGTCGAATCCACCTTCAGGGGGCGACGGGAGTGCTTGGTAGTCGGGGTATTCGTTCTGCATGGCAAAGGCAGGTGCGTCACGGGACGAGAGAGGGTCGCTAGTGGATTGACGGCGAGAATCATCGGAAGACATGGTTGAGGAAGCGGGAGAAGACATGGTTGTTGTTGATTTTTGTTTTGAACTTGGACTTGGAGAGTTCAACTCAACGAGGGATGTTGGGGGAAGAAATAAAGGGAGCGAGGGTGCCAAGAGTGCTCGCATCCTTGTGCGGGGTTTAGCCGGATGCCGGGATTTTCCGGGGGGCCTAGTGTGGGGTCGCTGGGGGTGGACGGGGTCCCCACGGGCAAAACGAGACACGTCTCCGCAATCTCCGCCGGGCAAACGGACGACGTCGAAAATGTCTCGGAACCACCAACTCTCGACCTTCCGACTTCACTGCCCTTAATGCTTTTCCGTATCACAGATGGCGTGAGATGGAATCACGGAAAGCAGGTGCGGGTAGCGCTGGTGCTCGGAGATTTATCGGAGCGCTATCTTCCATCGCGCCCGATCATCTAACCTAGATACTGAATTAAGTTATGCTAGCTCAGTCTAAACGTTTCCTCTTCTCCTCTTCGTTGATTGTCCCGAACTGCCTCTCCTTCCATTATTCCATGAACATAACATTCTCCTACAAGCTTGAAATTTCCGCTGCTTTCACAACGTCGCAAGATCAAAGGTACGATACTGCCATATAGAATCACCACCCTATCTTCAACCGCCATTGCCGCTGGTCCAATGCCCATAAACCCTTGTGCAGTAGTAAAAAATATCCTTTCTTTGCAGAAAAACTGTATCTTGTTCCAATACGACGTCAATTCTTTTGGCAATGAAACAGTCTCCGTTTGGCAAGCGTCTACCTTCAGTGATTCGAGCGGAGGATTCTGTCGGGCGGCCAGGCTTACGTATCCCATTAGCTTCTCCCTCTCGACCTCGGGGCTTGCTCTAATAGAAGCGGGGTGCAAAGACTCAGCGATCCCCACCCGGCTCCCAACCAGTGTCAACGCAAATGCTTCTTCTACTTCTTCCTCAGTTTGGTAAGCACTGCAATAGGCCTTCGCTGTTTCGTCCAATAGCTGTTTAATTGCCCATGGCCCAAGGCATCCGTGTTGCAGGGAGCCAGACACTTTGAAAGTTGGATTTTGGTGCCGGACAATGTCGAATGTGACCCCTATAACACTGAGGTCATTGATAGTAGGTGAACCCTTTAACTGGAGAGGTCGGCCTGCTGATACATTGTAGCGGATAAATCGCTTTCTGTGTGCTCTAAGAAACGTTCTTGACGCTCGTTTTCGGCTCCAGTCGGGCGCCCATGACGGCCGAGGAAATTCTTCCAGAGGATAGTTGTGTTCCACTGCAGATAAACAGTCGAGATTCTCATCAATACTTATTAGAGCTACCGCAGTTCTAGCAAATGTTTCTTGGGGTGATGCATTATAGTCGGGAAGCCCCATGGTATAGAGTGTCGTAGCCTCCTCTGCGAGGCCAAGCAGTCCGTATACTTTGTCGCGCTTGTCTGTCGCCTCGCAATCGCGGAATTCATGAAGAATCCGAATAAAAGGCGCCTTTTGCTCTCCACCGGGGATCGTCCGCCAGTCCAAGGTTGCAATGTTGAGAGCGTTAGACATGCCTTGTAATCCCCTCTCGTTGTGGCTTGATTCAACAGTTGAAAAAGGCTTATCATATCTGATCGACCATGCTGCCATCATTGACAACAATTTGTGAGATCCCACAGAGCGAGATCCGCAAAACATCATCGCACGTTTGGCCATGATGTACTCTTGGACGATCCATGTCCTGAAAAACCAAGGTCTCTGAAAAAAGGTGAAGTAAGATTTCCAGAATGTAGATTCTCCTGATGGGACCTCTAGAATAGAGGTAATCGTGTTGTTCCAGCTGCCATTAGAAGCATAGGTCTCGACCTCAGATGCTGGGGGAGCACGTTCCATGAAGTCCATTACGGCCACGGAAGCAGCGTCCTCAGAACCCAGCCATATCCAAACGCACTCAGCGTGTTCATAAATAGCGCCCATGAGAGCTACCTGTTCCCTTTTTTCTTCATTGTCGGCTTGATTGATGCAGATTTGGTCAACCCAGAAGTAATCTGAAGTCTTGTATTTGGTCCATGATGCGCGTTGAAGTTGGTACAATGCTTCGTCAAGGGATTTAGTAATTCGCATAATTTTTCCATCGCAAATCAAGTCGGCTTTTGGTTCTGGTAGACCCCAAACATAAGATAAGCATTCGTATTGGACTGTCCCATCTTCAAATCGTGCTTCGTGGAGTGACACATTGAGACCTCCTGTCGCTGTAGTTGGCAGAAACTTGATAAGACGGATGCATTTTGGGTGGGACAAACCTTGATATACGTAAGAGTCCATGAAGACCTTAATAAAGGTGCGAAAGGCTTAAAGAGTAGTTTAGTAGAGAGATGGTTTGTTGGAAGGAAAACGTAGGGTTATTTCAAGCATTCTCAGTGTTGCCCTCGAGTGGGGACCCACTACACCCAATAAATCGGCGCCACGTAAGCTTGTGTCCCCTAAGCAAAAGATACAATGATAAGGACTTAAGCGAAGATATGTTCACCCTTAACTAGCTTAAGTTTCACTGAGCAAGAGACAGCCCCTAAACCGTGTTTCTACATGCCTGCCCTTTGATCACATCGAAGAGCTTACTTCCCACCAAGATAGTTGGCAACAGACTAAAGGATGGATTTCGGTAAATAGTCTCGCAGGTTTTTCAGAACTTAATTAGCACCAATCGCCGATACAAACTCACGATGAATTTAGACTTGCAATTATGAAATCACTGCACGGATCCCACGCTTAGGTTTAAATATTGGCTTGGAAGAAGCGTATAGAAACGAATATCTAAAGCGCTTTCTTAAGTATATCCGCCTAGCTCTGTTCCGTATTCAAATGAGTGTAAACCTCCACCGCAAATTCATGTCGACATGCAAGACGGCTAACTCTTTGAATGACTCCATTTACTGGCACACGCAGTGGGCGTCAATGCACGCCGGCGTGCCCTACGAGAAAGTATCAATTAGTATCTGTTCTTGTAATTTGGAGAAGTGTTGAAAACCTACTCCGCCGGGGCAACGCCCACAGTCAGCCACTGTGTTGCATTGGCCGATTTGTTCCGAGGGAGAAGCTCCAGTAAACTGGGCAAGGACAAGGCAGAGGGCGACGGTGAAAATAGAACCGAAAGTCTTCATTGTGTTGTTATCCTTTGGGTACGATAAAATGCTGTTTGATTCTGAAATGTGATGCCTCTGAATGACAAGAAATACTAGATATTTATACCTATGACCATGATAATCACCGTAGGATAGACCATTCTTTTCACCTTGGTCCGACAATATCAGCCGAATAACCATTGGAACAACTGTCGAGTCAAAAAAATGGTCCCATGGGACAAAAAGGACAGCAACCTAGAGATTTCTACTAAGAAATGACATCAGCGAATTGAGAAACTTCCCCTTGCTATGCCTTAACATAGGTAGTGCTTATTTTACCAGAAAGGAAGAAATGTTCTATTTAATCAGAGTAAGCAAAGCATTGCCCGAAACAAGCAAATGCTTTGCTAGAATATGCTTATAACTAAGCCACCCCGCCTTTAGCCGAGAAAAGCGCGGTTGCCGATCGAAAAATATAACAGGTAATGCTCTAATCAAAGCTTGAGCATCTACGATTAGCCCCTAAGTCAAGATAAGCGCCCGGCACTTTACTTCTTAGCAGCATTACATTATCCGCACCATGAAAGTAAAACGAAACTAAGACGAAACCGGTCAATTAAGTATAGCTAAAAGTGCACTTTGACGTAGATGCTGATTTTATATATAGTCTGTACTATGTCAGACTGGTGTTTTCTTCAGCCCCATTTTAACAACTGGACTCTCCATAAACGTTTCCCAGTTGTTTACCGATGTGGTGGTTATGGAGGAAACTCGAGTCTCCCTGCCACCTCTTGGGATCATTTCGGCTTCGTAAGTATCAATAGACTCTTTCTGTTTTCCCTCATTGCCGTCCCTACCAAGGAAAGCACCTATTGCCTTGACAAGGTTGGCAGCATCTTCGAACCCATTGTTAAGTCCTTGGCCACGGGACCACGTCATAGTATGCGCGGCATCTCCAGCCAGAGTTACGCGGCCATCAAAATTGTTCCAGCGATGTCCTTTTTCCTCGGGATCCCATTCGGCAAATTGTGCGTGCCATACATAATGGTCGTCCGAGAGCCATCCTACCGCACTTTTCATTGGGTCGGCCCAGTCTTTCGCAATCTCCTTGAAGTGTCGTAATCGAGCTGCGTTGTCCCAACTAGCAGCATCCTTTGCGCTCTCCAGTGGCCAAGTAATGTAAAACCAGAAAACCCAGTCCTCGGGGCGTTGAGGATCGGGAATGTCTTGAAGACCGAGGGTAGAGAAAAATCCTTGTGGATGTACGGAGCAAGAATACAGGTTATGCCACTTGCGCAAGTACACAGCTTGCTCCACTGTATACTTCGCCTGGGCCCAGGTTGCTACCCACGGCAGAGGGCGCACGGCGCTTTGTTTCTCCCCAAGGAGACTTCGGCGGACACTCGAACGTGTTCCATCTGCGCCGATTATAATTTTTCCAACAATTGTAGTTCCATCTTCGAATCTTGCTGCCACGCTTCTGTTGCTTCCCATGCCGGGAACGTCGATCATTTCCATATTGACAAAACTTTTGTTAAATCGGATATCAATACCATCCGCTAAAAGGTTTCTCAGCTTTTGGCGTTGCAGGCGATGCATAGAATAGACAGGAACAGTAGCTATAAGTTCTCCGGTGGCGGCATTGTGAAATTTGCACACATCCTCTGCCTTGATGGGAACGTGGGGGTCCACTTCGACCTGTGGAAGCTTCTTGCGAGCTTCTTCGCTGATGAGCTGCTCAAGAAGTTGGAACCCCCAATGGGCTCCCATATTCCAATCACGATGACCGGGTGGAAGAAGTGATTCCTTTTTCTCCAAGACAATACAGTCGACACCAATCTGGATTTGTATATTAGTGAAAGTTCGCCATGGATTTTGCGCTTAGTGCTTACTTTCTTGAAGCCCTGTGCGATCAGCAGACCCGTGGCGCCAGCGCCAACGATGATCACAGAAGTATGAACCATATTGTCGGATACCATGGTGATAGTAAGCGTGCCAAGGTGTTTAGGACTTGCGTACAAAGAAGTATCAGGGAAGAAGATCTAGCAACCTTCCGCCTATAAATTAAGGAGAATCTCTTGTAGAGCTAAATTTGCACCAGTCAATTGACGCCATATGGCAGGTGGGTCTTGCCGAGGCCCGAGGGTAACGCACGGGCAAGTTGGAAACCCCTGGCTGATCGAGTGAATTGCAAATGCTTACTCTGGTGGGATACGAAAGATACCCTTGGAAGTATAAAGAGTATATGCTAGTCTATACGTAACTACATGCGCCACAGTACTTGAAAGAAGTGGATGAATAAGCTGTGTTGTAGCCCTATTGGCAATGCTGGTCGCTTGTTCTATCTTCGATCGGCTTGATCGTCCTCAGCCAAGGCAACACATAATGCAACTGCTGTTACCCGCTCGCAGCGGGGCGTTAAAAAGGTTGCGTAGATGCGTAGGTACTCCGTACATAATAAGGCCTGCAGGGAATAGGCGGTGTGCAAAAAGCGGGCACATCACGCATAACGCTAGCCGATCACAAAGGCGCAGCATGATTGATTCGCCTCAAAACGTAACCTCATTGGATATGTTTGGCAAATTTATGTGCGGCTGAACGAGGTTGTGTGATAACAGTCGCTACGTAAGACAGCCCGCCATGGGGTTTGACTGTTCGAGCTCAGCTCAGCAAATAATATTGCGAAGTCAAGAACTGCATCGCTGCCCAAAGTCGAAGTATCCTCTTAGTGGCAGAGTGGCTTCAATCTATATATCGAGATCGGTAAGCCTGTCGCCAAGATGAAACCCTGCACAGAGCTTGTTTGGGAAGTTGAGCCGAACAGGCTTTCCAATTTGAATTTCCATATGCGCACGTATGCACATGCGCACGTAACGTGCTAAATGCGGCCCGTCTCCCGCTACCCCACTTTTACTCTTTTCTAAAACAACCTCCTAACCTCTCCAACATTCGAAACCCCAGCAGCAACAACAACAAACTCGACAATATGGCCTTTAGCTTGCCCATTTCAACAGCTAAAGAACACGATGATAAACGACCGCCTCCCCGCAAAGCATCTACATCATCTCGACGTCCACACAAATCGCTTACGCCAGAAACTTCTTTCGTCTTCGTGAACCTTCAAGGCGAGAGAACTCGACATAAACCAAATTCGAAGGAGATTCGGAGTCACGTCCAGCTGGTCACACAGGAGAAGAGGCGACGCCGTCAACAAAAAGAGTCAAACGCTGTTACCAAAGATGGGTCGGTTGTACCTAGTTATGCTCCGATCCGGGGAGTAAGCTGGGACCAGGCTGATCCATTTGACTGCTTGCCCGCGGAGGGGTCTCCTGCTCTTCGGGAAATCATCAAATACTGTTTGTCACGCCTTTCATCTTTTTCTATGTTGCTCATTCGGCTGATCGCAACAGTTTTCGGTCATTATCCTGGGGCAACCCCACTCTCTGACGGTATATAAGTTGTCGCCCAGAGCCACGAACAAAACTAATATGAGATGCAGATAGTCTGGCGATAAGTGGAAGCCAAATCGCTCGAAAAAACCTGAATTGGGACAACACAATGTGGAATCTGCTACGCCATGATCAGTTATCATTTGTCGTCTTTCTTTTCGGGACGACCTTGGTCCGAGACACAATCGAAGGGGAAGGAATGAGCCGACAATGCTACTCATACATACACCGGACTATGCAGGCTGTTCGAACGAAATTGCCAGATATAACAGATGCTAGCTCGATAACGGATAGCTTTGTAGTGGTTGTCGCAGGGTTGACTTGCGCCACTGTAAGAGCAAATCCAAGGACACGGTGTTCGAAGTCGCTAACAAAATCTTACGTGGGGTTGTAGGCCGCATATGGAGACTATAATGCATCAAAATCCCATCTACTCGGCATGCTTACCCTCGTTGCTACTCGAGGAGGGCTTAGAACTTTCGGACGATTCGCCCAAAGAACCATCTTATGGTGCGAATTTAACATACGCGCGGCGCTAGTATCCATGCCTGCACTCCGCCCTATTGCCTCAACATCTGTTCTATTTCCACCCAACCTTGAAGAGCGTGTCGATTACCTGCATCAACAAACCTTGACCCATTTTCCTGGACTTGTGGGAAGCGAACTCGGCATCATTTTTCGACAGCTACACCTATTGAGCGTTGCTATAAGTCCACCATGGGATGTTGTCGTTGATAGGGCAGCCGTCAGTGACACTATCGACGAAACCGAGTACTGTTTGCTTCGAGAGCTTGTTCGCTTGAAGAACGAGCGCGAGCAGAGGGGATTTACAGATTGGATCTACTCAACGGTTGCGCACGTGGCTCAGATGTACGTTTGGGGGGTTGTAAGCGATGTGAAGGCCGAGATGACAATGAAACGTGAGTTCACCGTTGAACTACGAGACCGCCTAAATGTCAAGGATCTTCGAGAGACATGGAGCCAATCCGCATCCCTACAAACACTCTTCTGGGTGCTCTCAGTAGGGTTGTTCCTGGCCTCGAGATACAGAAACTGCTCCGATATGATTGGTTGGTTTGAAAACCAGATCGCTGAGCTCCGAAACGACAATGACCCGTATTTAAAATTGATCAAAGACTTTCCCGGCACCGAAGACTTTTACCGAGAGCAGTCGAGGTTGATTGAGAGCCAAGGAGCCATCGGTCGTATTACAGAAGCGTTTGGTTTGTAGGATACCCCTTTGTAAAAGCAGTGGCATATGTAAGTAATTTGTATAAAACAACTACTTTCAACTGAACGCAACAAAGGACTGACACAAAACAGGCTTCTAGGTTTCTTTCAAACAATCAGTAGATTCTCAACTTTCATGACCGGAGCAGGTACAGAATTCGGCCATGCTCCTATCTCTTTCCAAAGCCACTCCACCATGTTGTCAGAGGCACAGATCGCATAGACACTGCCATGCGACTCTCCCCTATTGCTTTTGCCGTGTTAGGTCTGGTCATTGCCGAGCTGTAGGGGCTGTATAAGAACAACTGAGCGGTATTTGTCGAGGTATGCGATAGCTGTTTGCCAACATCGATTCATGGTCCTGTTACTCCCTAATAAATGCTCTTTTCTTTGTCCCCCCGGCGTAAAAGAAACAACAGTAGTCGGAGAATCCTGATACCGTATGGCATCTTCAGAAACGACATGGTAAACGAGCCAATGTCCAGCAAGGCCTCGATTGGTTATTTTCGCTTCTCGGCTTTCTTCTCCATCGTATGCCAAGTACGGACCAAGCAGGTCCACAGCTGAACCTTGCGATAATCGCCGAACATACGGGGTTTTTGGAGCCCATGAGAACCCCTTAACGTTTTCCAGCCGCGGCGAAGAAGACATCAAGAAAGCCGTTTTAACCGTGCAGTCAATTCGACTTCTCCAGAGGCTTTCTGCGTTGAAGAACACTTCAATACCACTGATCAATGACCAGATCACAATGTCGTCCCCTTCTCTAGTGGCGTGCCAATGGCTTAGGAGGCTCATGGCTCCCTCAAGTCCCTTCCTTGAAGATGATCTGCGAAATGGATCTGTTGATGAAGGAAGGAGATGTTGTGTTGATAGGAACAGAACTGCAAGATCAACCCTTCCCGTTTGATGCACTCTAATTAGACAGTCCCGGAGTGAGACGGCCCGATTATCCTTACACAAAATGTAAAGATTATGGCAGCCTTTCATTGCTTCAAGCATCGTCCAGCCACGGACATTCCAGTCGCACACTAAGAAGGTGGCCAGTAGAGACTCCACTAACTCAATGGTTAGATCTGAAGTGTCAATGTCCATCAAATCTCTATCCAGTACAAGCACCACTTTGCTTTGAGCAAAGATTCGGTTAATAAACCCGATGGCTTCCTTTCTCAATTCACGTTCGGCCGGAATGCAGAGAGTATTGATCCAGTATGGATCGCAGCCATGCTGTTTTGCGATTTCTGAAAATCGCGCATGGAGACATTTATTTATCCCAGTGTCAGGCCGTCCTCCATGTCCGTGGCTCCACACATGAGAAATTGCCATTGTCAACTCTGTCGCTTGATTGTATTTGACCTGTTTTTTCGATGTTTCAAGGGAAACGGCCACCGGTCCAGAGATTGAAATGTAAAAATCTCTATTCCATGTCAATCTTGAGCAATTTTTCGCATGACAATCGTGTATGGATTGTTCATCTGAGACAAGCCGCTCGTCTTGGAACCTTCCGCATCCAAGTGGGTGGCCACCATCACAGGAGTCTTTAGATTTCCATAAGCATCGGGCTTCCTTCGTTCCATGCAGCACCGCATACCTCTGATGAAAATGACGGAAATCAAGTCCCAGAGAACAGCGATCAGACTTGAGCACCTCGAAAGCCCACGAACACATGTAAGCAACCTTTGGATTGTTCCAAGTGTATAGTGTTTCTCGGATAGATGGATGGTTGAGAAGGCTCATTCCTCTCAAAGCGAGTAATTGATTCCACTGTTCTTGGTGCCCTTGGCTGAGGTGTAGTCGGAGAACAAACCAAAGGAATGGCTGCAAGCATCGCGTCCATGTAGACCATAGGTAAGCCGTAATTATGTTTCGCTCGAGTTGGCCAGTAGTACCCATTTTTGAAGGTTCGTATACCAGCCCAGAAATGCTGTTTAGAAGAGTGTAGAGGCTTTTGCCAATTTGGAAATTGGCTATACCAGACGTAACAATTAAAGCCGTTTTCAACGTGATTGTGCCGTAACATGAGACGACCTGGAGTTCCTCCCAAGGCGACCTTGTTCGGCGCTCGTCAGAAGAAGCAAGGCTTTGTGTCGCAGGTTTAAAGTAACGCTGCAGATTCGCCAATCCAGGTCCATTCCACACACCGTAGGACAGGTCTATTCTAGGCGGAAGAGAAGGAAGCCGCTGGAGTAATGACAAAGCTTGACCGACATGGTGGGCATGGGTGCTTGTCCCTCGAACGCCCTGGTTTGAAAGCTGAAAGCTAAGCGCAATCATTTTTGAGATCTCTTCGTCAATGAGAGGGAAGTGATTGTTGGCATCCGATGCGACTGTGGTAAGGCGCCCAATTTTCGCTTGGATGGAGTGAGATTGCTCGGAAGGAACATGGACCCTAGAGCCTTCATGGCTGACGATGGGATAGAGAAGGCGGGGATCTTTTCCGCGCAGTACATGCGTAGTACTTTCATTCCATAGAGCTTGCAGTCACTCTTCCATTGAGCTCATCATCGCATTACCTAGCTTCGTAAGAGCGGGGTGGTGTCAGGTTGAACTGAGTCAATCAATCGTGCGGCACATGGCGTTCCCGCTTATCCCGCCACTGCTTACATACACCAGTTTCACATGCTCAGCTGCTGTCTGCTATTGTAACGAGGCCTCTTCAGCCTAGGCGTTGGAATTGCCTAGCGGGTGCTGTTATGGACCGCAAGGGAAATCAACCCGCAGGGTCGGAAGGACCTTATGGGAAGAAGGCCCACACGGGCCTGGAGACCACAAGGGCTTAGTAACCACAAGGAGCCGCGTCCCACAAGGTGCCAGCAGACACGTACTAGGCAAGGCCGTAGGGAAACCAAGACCACAGACCCAGAAAGCCCACAGGGGATTAATGCCCACAAGGGTAGAAGGCAGCAAGCCGACAAACCAACCTACAGAGCGATCAAGGACAAGGAGGGTATCGCGTCCGCTCTGCGATATGAAGAAAGGTTGTTAGGTTGCAGGAAGTCAGCCGTCAGAAAAGTGGCACAAGGATCACATGACTAAGGACGATCCTGCGCATGGACCAATGGATCAGGACTGATCCATCTGCCTGATCCAATACCATGATCCTAAGAAAGGATCCAGATTGTTGACATTTCCTACATATATTTAGACCACGCTCTCTAGCAGTAGATAGGACCTTCGTGGTCAACTCAAAGTATCAATCTCTACCATAAGGTTGATGGTAACACGCCTACACCCGATCCTTCACGTGACTTGTCTCTCAACTTCCTACACTTCTTGTCCTTCAAGGTAAACCCTTCGAACCAACTCACCCGCTAGGCAATTCCAACGCCTAGGCTGAAGAGGCCTCGTTACAGGTGCATAGGTTCGAAGGGTTTATCTTAAAGGACAAGAAGTGTAGGAAGTTAAGGGGCAAGTCACGTGAAGGATCGGGTTGATTGAGTTGAGTTGAGTTGAGTTGAGTTGTATTCATTTACCCTAACCCATCGCCCTGAGCGATATGTAGGCTACGACTATTTAAGAGTTTTACTACTAGTTTACATGTAATTTGTTAATCTGGGAGGAAAAAGAAAGGTAAAGGGAGTAGATAGTAGGGTAGGAGGGGTTAGTAGTATAGAGGTTCTATGCTGTAGGATTATCTCTATTCTTAAACTATTGTAAGTCTTGTATAAAGTTAAGTATAGCCTGAAGCTGTGATGCTGTTATTCTCTAATTATTATCTTTACTCTAGGTAGCTGCGGTATTACTTAGTGGCTTTCCGCCGAGTAAGGCTGATAGGCTATTTTTTTCTAATCTACTATTTTAGAGTATCTTCTATTAGGTTTCCTAACCTATATGCGCTAAATAACTATGGGTATAGTTGTTTAGTAGGCTACTAAAACCGATTTAAGGTTTCCCGAACGATAGGGGTATAGTTGTTTGGTAGAGGGGGTATAATTATTTGGGGTTCCTAGGCGAAAATCCGGGATGCAACCCGATAGAATTTTAAGCCAGGTTGAGGAGACCCTAATTCCAATTTCAGGTACCCGAAAACCTATAGTAGTTATAGAGATATTAATAGGTTAGGTTAACGGTCGCGATATTTGATAGGAGAGGCCCGAGTATAAAGGTAGGGTTAGTAAGCGACGTTGCCGAGGGCGCGTAGTAAGTTGTAGTAAGTCGCCGGTCGCGCGATTGATACGGGTAGCCCCCTAGTAGAGAGAAGGGTAGCCGGTAGTTAAATCGTCGCGAAAGCCGTCTATTGCGAAAGCCGTCCGTCGTATTACCCGTAATTAGCTATAAGGACGAAATAAAGCCGAATTATTTATTCCGCTATATTTCTTTATATATAATTCTCTATATTCACTTTAATTTTTCGTTATTTTAAGGTTGCCTAATAAGTAGCTAGCAATAAGAGCTGCTTGTATATTGAATTAAAAGTTAAGGAAGTTAATAATATTCCTCTTGCCTAGTAGCGCCTACTGCCTAGGTTATTGTTTCCTCTCTTTCCCCTCCTCTCTATCTCTCATCTTGCTAAATCGGGCCTATTATAACGCTATTTCTTCTAGCCCTTAGTAACTTAAATGTAGTTAGCCCTAGTAGCGAACTGAGGAGGGTTAGTAGCGTTAGGTAGATCTATCTACCTAGTAACCCGCTTAATAATCTACCTAAGAGATATCTCCCTATAGTTATCGTTAATATTCCTACCGCTAGTAACCTAGATCTTCTTATTAAGGCTTCGCTCCCTACCAGTACCCGTCTTAGTAAGAGAGTTAACTAGCTCTCTAAGCTGGTTAACTAACCTAGAAACCCCATAGTAGTTAGGGCAGACTACCATGGCGGCCCTCAGTAAATCTTAGAACGGCCTTCGAAAATTTCAGTCTGCCCCCAGACTACCATAGTAGGTCGAGGGGCAGACTACTATAGTAGGATTTAGTTCGATTTTCATCAAATTTATATATATTATAGCGCACGGCGCACCAAGTAATATACTTCAATTAGACCATATTAATACCCGTGGATGTAGCTTAATATGGTAGTGGAAGTTAGGTAGTTAGGGTTAATAAGGCAGGCCCGTACAGCGCGGGTTACGGCCGATTGCGCCGGGTTACCGAGGTAAAGTAAATAAAGAAAACGAGAGGGCCGTAACAAGACCAGAATAATAACCCGCGGGGATAAAGAAAGTTACGAAGTAATCCACCAAATTATAAACCCGCGATAAAATATCGAGTGTAATCACCGCAGCACAGTTATTCGAGTTTTCCGACGAATTCGGGTTGGTTATTTACAAGTAGTACCGTCACGCAGTTTAGCCCGATCACGTCCGAGGGCATTTACAAGAGAAACATTATAAGTTTACGAGAGCGGATGCAGTCGTAGCAGCCGAAGAAGTCAAGGCGCGGCCAGGATTAATTCCATTCGCGAGCGAATTACAAATACCGACCTAGGCCAGCCAGCCGATACCCTATTTACTATTACACAGGGACGGATTAAAGTACCAGTTAGACGGCGGAGAATACGGATATATTTACCAGTCCGAGAAATAGATAAGAAGTCATTAGAAAAACGTATATAGGTGGAAGGTTTACGACGGCCGAGGCGGGTCGAAGAGAGCGAAGACATAGGCAAGAGAAACCCAGTTCGAGACGGCGGTCAAGCGGGTTAGTTACTAGCGATTTTTCACGCAGGGCCCGGGGTCAAAATTTTTCGAGGTAGCGCAAGACCCCAGCGAAGAGCCACATCAAGAGGAGGGGAGAATAGATATCGAGGAGGTGGCATTCGGTCGGTTATAGAGGAAAGCAAACGAGGACTATACCAAAGAAGAGGAAGAAATCCAACGACACATCGAGGAGGTCGATCGGTTAGAAATCAGCCCGTGGCTCGACAGGACAGGATAGCATAATTATTTAGTCGGTTTAGAGAGGCCGGATTTAATTACCAGCGTAGAGGGTCCCGACGTCGAGGAGGAGCCGGTGGAAGCGGTTATTTAGAAAACCATGCGAGAATTAGCCTAGTTTTGCCAAGAGACCGTACGATCGAGGGTGGGTATTTTTATTCGATTGGAAGCCATCCGGATAGAGAAGCACTAGACGAGATATCAGCCGTTGCAGCTATATATAGACGATAAGACGTTCTAGAAGTACGTTCGTGTATAGCAGCGAGTATTAATGTTTTTCGCTAGGACGTAACGGTTACACGATTAGGCCAGTCCGAAATACCGGTTCACCAGAGAGCAGAAGAGGGTATAGAGGGTGTTAGTAGTCGAGGCGAGGAAGGAGGCCGAAGGAGAGAGCGGGGAAGAGAGCGAGGAAGAGGAAGAGGAGGAAAGCAGCTAGGATTCCGCATCCAGCAGCGACGACGACACTAGTAGCAGTAGCGACGAAGGTGACAAGGCCAAATTATCCGTAGTACAGCGGGCGTGTTTAGCGTTTTACATCGAGTTATTAGATTACTAGATCGTGTAGCGGGAGTACGAGTCGCCGTTGGTTTACGCGTTAGTAGTTTTAGGTGTTAAGGAGGGCGGGTAGAAAGGGCCGGACACGTATCCGCCGATTTTATCCGCTATAATCAAGATTACCCGGTTTATAGTAGTGCAACAGACCGTCGAAGAATTCGGGTTACAGGCAGTTAGCAGCAGCGACAGCGATAGCGACAGCGACAGCGACAGCAGTAATAGCCAGGCTAGTATCGTTCGAGCCGGTAACAGGCGCGAGTAGCGTAGTTCAGGCAGGCAGCAGCAGCAGTCGCAAAGGGAGACCGACAGTAGCAGCAGCGGTGAGGACAGCGAGTTTGGAGCCGGTAACAGGCGGCGACAGAGCAGTTCGAGCCAG